>NC_033801.1:8689853-8705578 GCF_001876935.1 Asparagus officinalis | reverse complement strand
AGGGAAAATTCGAAAATTTCACATAATATTCTGAATTATTTTAATAATTAATAATCAACCAAAAATAATGTTATTAATCTTTATATACTACTGTACTATACTCAAGTTAACATTAATAATAACAAGATCATTAATAATATTAATCATCAAATGATTATATTGTACTATACTCAAGTTAACATTAATAATAACAAGATCATTAATAATATTAATCATCAAATGATTATATATAAAAATCACTAAACCGTAAATTAATATTTAGCAGAATTAAAAAATACAAGACTATATATTTTATTATTTATTTATTTTGAAAACTCAAAAATTCCAGAAATTAGGGAAAAGGCTAGAACCATGTTGTGTGATAGTAATTTACCTAAATATTTTTGGGCAGAAGCCGTATCAACAGCTTGTTATGTATTAAATAGAGTTTTATTACGACCTATTTTAAAGAAAACCTCTTATGAATTATTTTATAACAAAATTCCTAAAGTATCTTACTTTAAAGTTTTTGGTTGTAAATGTTTTATCTTAAATACAAATGATAACTTAGATAAATTTGATTCAAAATCTGATGAAGGAATTTTTGTTGGATATTCTAATCACAGTAAAGCATATAGAATTTACAACAAAAGAACACAAGTTATTGAAGAATCTTTACATGTTTCTTTTGATGAAAGTTTTTCAAAAATACCTATTATACTAAATAATGATGATGATGTAATTGATACCATACAAGATACTCCTATGATAGATATTACAAAAGATGATAATCTACAAAATGATTTACCTAAAGATTTTGTAGAAGTTAAAAATCATCCACATGATTTAGTTATAGGAAATATATCTGACAAAGTAACTACTAGATCACATTTTAATTTGATTGCTCATAATGCTTTTATTTCAACTATTGAACCTAAAAATATAAAAGAAGCACTTCTTGATGATTCATGGATAATAGCTATGCAAGATGAACTTAATCAATTTACTAGAAATAATGTTTGGGATCTTATACCTAGACCTCAAAATAAATCCATTATTGGAACAAAATGGATTTTTAGAAACAAATTAGATGAATTTGGTCAAGTTGTTAGAAACAAAGCTAGATTAGTTGCTCAAGGTTATAATCAAGAAGAAGGAATTGATTATGATGAAACTTATGCACCAGTTGCACGATTAGAATCAATTAGGATTTTACTTGCATTTGCATGTTTTATGAATTTTAAATTATTTCAAATGGATGTTAAAAGTGCTTTTTTAAATGGTTTTATAAATGAAGAAGTTTTTGTAGAACAACCTCCAGGTTTTGAACATGAAAGTTTTCCAAATCATGTTTTTAAACTTAAGAAAGCATTATATGGTCTTAAACAAGCACCTCGTGCATGGTATGATAGATTAAAGAAATTTCTTTTAACTTCAGGTTTTGATATTGGAAAAGTTGATTCAACATTGTTTATTAAGAAAATAAATAAAGATATTTTACTAATTCAAATATATGTAGATGATATTATTTTTGGTTCTACTAACAATAATCTTTGTCAAGAATTTGCTAAGAATATGCAGGATGAATTTGAAATGAGTCACATGGGTGAACTAAATTTCTTTCTTGGACTTCAAATTAAACAATTGAAAGAAGGAATTTTCATCAATCAAAGCAAGTACGCAAAAGATTTACTTAAAAGATTCGGATTGGAAAATTCAACAAGCAAACCAACACCTATGAGCACTACAACATCTCTTGACAAAGATGAAAATGGTAAGAATGTTGATCAAAAGCTCTATCGAGGTATGATTGGATCACTTCTTTACATTACTGCTAGTAGACCTGATATTATGTTTAGTGTATGTTTATGTGCAAGATTTCAATCAAATCCTAAAGTTTCACATCTTAAAGCAGTAAAAAGAATATTTAGATATATTAAAGATACTACAAATTATGGTTTATTTTATCCAAAACATAGTTCTTTTGATTTAATATCATATAGTGATGCTGATTTTGCCGGATGTAAATCTGATAGAAAAAGTACAAGTGGAACATGTCATTTCTTAGGACATTCACTTGTATCTTGGTTTAGTAAGAAACAAAATTCAGTATCATTATCAACAACTGAAGCTGAATATATTGCTGCAAGTCTTGCATGTGCACAAATATTATGGATGAAACAAACTTTAACTGATTATGGCATAAATTGTCCCATATCATCTATTATGTGTGATAATTCTAGTGCAATTAATTTATCTAAAAATCCTATTCAACACTCACGTACAAAACACATTGATATTAGACATCATTTTTTACGTGATCATGTTCTTAAAGGTGACATATCATTAGAGTTTATACCTACAGATAAACAAATTGCAGATATATTAACAAAACCACTAAAAGAAGAAGTTTATGTTAAATTAAGAAGGGAATTAGGTATATGTTCAATTGAAGATTTAAATTAATTTTTAAAACAAAAATACATAAATTTAAACCTTAAGTAGTCGATTAATCTAACTTATAGTCGACTACATGCACAATTCTTACAAACTATTTTTCTGAAAAATCAGATTATAGTCGACTACTTACCTTTATAGTCGACTACTCAATGTAAAATCTTAAAAATACTCTCTGTTGATTACAGTGTAGTCGACTAATTCACATATTGGTCGACTACTCAGAGTTAAAAACTAAAACTTAACCTTCTATCTTTTACAGTATAGTCGACTATTTTGACTATTAGTCGACTACTAATTCTGAACCTTTAGTTTATTAAAAAAAGTGGATTTTTTATGTTTTAAACCCAATATCCAATAACCCTACCCGTTTTATCAAAGCAAGTACGCAAAAGATTTACTTAAAAGATTCGGATTGGAAAATTCAACAAGCAAACCAACACCTATGAGCACTACTACATCTCTTGACAAAGATGAAAATGGTAAGAATGTTGATCAAAAGCTCTATCGAGGTATGATTGGATCACTTCTTTACATTACTGCTAGTAGACCTGATATTATGTTTAGTGTATGTTTATGTGCAAGATTTCAATCAAATCCTAAAGTTTCACATCTTAAAGCAGTAAAAAGAATATTTAGATATATTAAAGATACTACAAATTATGGTTTATTTTATCCAAAACATAGTTCTTTTGATTTAATATCATATAGTGATGCTGATTTTGCCGGATGTAAATCTGATAGAAAAAGTACAAGTGGAACATGTCATTTCTTAGGACATTCACTTGTATCTTGGTTTAGTAAGAAACAAAATTCAGTATCATTATCAACAACTGAAGCTGAATATATTGCTGCAAGTCTTGCATGTGCACAAATATTATGGATGAAACAAACTTTAACTGATTATGGCATAAATTGTCCCATATCATCTATTATGTGTGATAATTCTAGTGCAATTAATTTATCTAAAAATCCTATTCAACACTCACGTACAAAACACATTGATATTAGACATCATTTTCTACGTGATCATGTGCTTAAAGGTGACATATCATTAGAATTTATACCTACAGATAAACAAATTGCAGATATATTAACAAAACCCCTAAAAGAAAAAGTTTATGTTAAATTAAGAAGAGAATTAGGTATATGTTCAATTGAAGGTTTAAATTAATTTTTAAAACAAAAATACATAAATTTAAACATTAAGTAGTCGATTAATCTAACTTATAGTCGACTACATGCACAAGTCTTACAAACAATTTTTCTGAAAAATTACTTTATAGTCGACTACTTACCTTTATAGTCGACTACTCAATGTAAAATCTTAAAAATAAACTTTCTGTTGATTACAGTGTAGTCGACTACTTCACATATTGGTCGACTACTCTGAGTTAAAAACTAAAACTTAACTTTCTGTCATTTACAGTGTAGTCGACTATTTTGTCTATTAGTCGACTACTAATTCTGAACCTTCAGTTTTTAAGACAAGTGGATATTTTCTGTTTTAAACCCAAAATCCAATAACCGTACCCGTTTCACTTAAGTAAAAGTCATCTTAAACCATTCATTTTTAACTACACCAATCCTAACCATTCATCTAAAATCTAATCTTGACCCTACATTCATTTCAAATCAAATCTGAACCTTACATTTTATTTCATATTCTAAAAACAAATTAAAAATCAAAAATTAACTTATAACTATACCCAAAACCGAAACCTATCTTCTTTCCCCTCTTCAGAACTTCGAATCCAGGTTAGGGCATTCATACCTCTCTCAAATTTCATCAATTTCATTCAAATTCTCTTCAATTTCTTCAAATCTATCAATTATTCAAGCTCTGTAGTCGACTACTCCAGGCTATAGTCGGCTAATCTATTGTTTCTACAGTTTGGGGTATAATTCTAAACTTGCTCTTTCATTCTCTTGTTATTAAACTAGTTCATCATGTCTAGATCTAAGAAAGCCAAGCAAACTCACAGTTCTGTTAATGATGAAATCATTGTTTATTTAAGAAGTCCTGAATTATTGGAAGAATTTAACAGACTATCAACTTTAGAAATTCTTCCAGGACGATTTGTGAAGTTCGATGATTTCATTCCATGGAACTTTAGTTCTTATTTTGAAAATGTGGGCTTGCTTGAGTTATTTTCTGCTGAAAATAAGAAACCATCATACCCATTTCTTGTGCAACTGTTCTATACCAATATAGAACGTGTGGGTACAATTGGTGGTTCTGAAAAAATTAAAACCCTTGTTAAAGGAATGGAGATTGAATTAACTACTAAAACAATTGGTAAAATATTCAACATTCCTTATCAAGGAGTTTCTCTTAGCTCTGTTAGGATGAATGATTCAGACTTGCTATCCAATCACATATTTCTTCCAGGACATGGAAAACCTTTGAACAATTCAAACAAACTTCGTCCATTTCCTAGGTTCATTGCTCGTATCCTAGCCTATAACTTATTTCCAAAAACTGGAAGTTTTCATTTCATTTCCCTAGAATTAGCAAAAGCTATATATGCTATTATGGGAAATATTCAAGTTAATTGGGCTGAGGTTTATTTTGATAATTTTCTGACCATTCCTAGAGGATTTCTTCCTTATGGTGCATTCCTGACTAAGATCTTTGACAAATTCCATGTCGATCTCAAATCTGAAAAATCTGTTGTTCGTTCAATTGAATTTTTTGATTCAAATGCCCTAACTAGGATGAAATTGACAAATTTTGAAATCCAAGATCACAATCCTCAAAATGAACCAGTTCAAAATGAACCTGAACTTCAACAAGAAGAAATTCCACAAACCTCAACTCAAGCTGGAACCTCTTCAAGTCAACCACCACCATTTCCTACCGAACCTTCATGTTTTTCAGACGTGCAATACAATACTTTGAGTGCACGTATTCTAGAACTGGAAACTGGTCAAAGAGCTATATATGCACAGAACAGATATATCATCAGTAATCAAGAAGACCTAATCAAAAAGTTTGAAGACTTGGACTCAAAGCTTAATTCATATTTTCAAGGCCAACAACCTCCTCCAGCACCTTAGGATTTGTTTCTGTTTTTTTTTGTCAAAACAATTATGTTCTTATGTTTAAAACTATGTAGTTGTTATTATGTTTAAAACTATGTGATTGTGTTGCTATTATGTCAAGTTTGCTACAATATGACTGTGTGTTAAGTTTGCTATTATGTCAAGTTTGCGCTATTATGTCAAGTTTGCTACAATATGACTGTGTGTTAAGTTTGCTATTATGTCAAGTTTGCTATTATGTGTTAAGTTTGCTACTATTTTGGTTAGTTAATATAACTGCTATATATTTTAAACAGATCATGGTGATGAACATTATGGAACTTGTGGTCTTTATGGCAAGTCTTTGCCTACCAATATGGATGAGTGAAGTTATGGACTATGTTCATAACCTGGATGATTTGTTTGAAGTATTAGCTCATGTTAAAGAAATTATGTTATGTTTAGGTTCCTCTTTTTGTTGATAAGAAAGGGGGAGAAATAGTTAAGTTTTATATTTCTTATTATGAATGTTAAATTTTTTATTATGAATGTTAAAAACTTTGCATATATGCAGGGGGAGTAAGTATTACATGTTTTAAACCTTTAATTTGATGCGAAAATTATTTGTTATCATCAAAAAGGGGGAGAATGTTGAATATCATTTCTCCATGATAATGTTTTGATGATAACAATTTATATTGTGTGTGCACTAACTTTCATATGCAGATTTCAATATCAGAATATGTACAAGTGCAAGTGAATATCAAGGCATTTTGAAGTGAAGAAAATGAAGAACAAAAGATAATGTATTTGAATTTTTCTTTGCTTAGAATATTTGTACAAGCCTTGATCACACACACACGCACACACACACAATTTTAGAACACACTAACACAGGCTTAGTGTGTTGGTTAACTATAGAAATCCCCTATGTTAACCATTAGAATAGTAGTTAAAACTTAATTATAAAAACTCATTATTTCTGAATATTTGATCTTAATAGTCGACTAATTAGGATAGTAGTCGACTACTCATGTATATAACTCAAATACAAGTTTCTGTCTGTTTACAGTATAGTCGACTAATTAACATTATAGTCGACTACTGAAGAAAATGTCAGTTTTCAAGTTTCTGTCAAATTACAGTATAGTCGACTAATGATCATTATAGTCGACTACTGAGAACATTTTCCGAAAACACAGAGTCTGTCTGAACTCAGTGTAGTCGACTAATGACTACAGTAGTCGACTACAAGAGACAGTTTTTCAGTTTTCAGAATTTGAATATCTGACAGTTTTTGGCCGTTTTTAAACGTTTTCAAACTTTAAAAACTTGTCTTTTCAAATCAATTAGACAATTTTACAGAGATTAAAAGAATCCTAAGCCACTGCTGCACTTCATTACACATTCAAGGCTTATAGGATCATTGTGTTCTTCTTCAACAAGTTTTCTCTCGGTTGTGAGAGGGTTAATCTCTTGGCTTAGAGATTGGTGTTCAAATTGGCAAGGAGTTTGTCAATTGGTGTTGCAATTTGTAGGGACTTGCAAATTGGTCAGGTTTGCGTTTGATTTTGTAAGTTTATTCAAAATCATAGTGAAAACTCTCAAGCGGGATTTGCTTGGGGACTGGATGTACACCGGTTTGGTGGAACCAGTATAAAATCCTTGTGTTTGTGTTTGCAAATTTCTGAGATTGCCATTTTTCTTTGCAATTTATTATCTACTTTGCAATAATTTTAAGAGAACACTATTCACCCCCCCTCTAGTATTCTAGTGTATCTATTTCAGATCCTACACAAACTTATAAAATGCTAGAATTGAGTTTAAGGAAACTTCTCTATAGATGACAAGAGAGAGGGAGAAGAATGAATGCTCAAACACCAAGGATGATCTCCACTTGCTCTTGTGAAATTTGCTCCACAAACCAAACTCTTGTAAATGCTTAAAAGCTTTTTAAACAAACACTAAAAACAAACTTAAACCCTTGATTAAAACTTTCTTAAACTTGTTTTAAAACTCTCTTAGATATGTTAAAACTGAGGTATAAGGGGGTATTTATAGCCTCCCAATACCTCAAACAAAAGCCCAAACCAAAAGACCAAAAACCCCTCCAACGGATACAAAAAAATAGCCGTTATGGGCATTCTGGGAGCTGGGCGGTCGACCGACCTTTTCTTCGGTCGACCGCTCGCACTGTATAAACTTGAAAAAGTTCCAGAGACATTTCCGGTCGACCGGTCCGGTCGACCGGAGTTACTGTAGTAATGCGTAGCTGTTTTGTAAAATCAATTTAAAATAGTAAATGAACTCCAAAAATTATGAAATTTTTTGAGAATGTTCAAGACATGTATAATAATATGTCAGAGAAAGAATTTCTGAAAAATATTTTCCCAGTTGAGAGAAATAAATATTTGAACACAAATTTACAGTTTCTGAAAAACTGTTAACATATACGATTTTGTAAAATCAATTGGCACAATAAATCAACTCCAAAAATAGTAAAAACTGGAGAAAAGTTTATAAACATGTAGATAAACATGTCAGAGAAAGAATTTTTCAAATATCACTTCCCATTTGTGAAAACTCATCAGTTTTGTAAAACATGCACGAACATGTGCACGAACGAAAACGTGAATTTGTAAATTCCTTTAAACATAACAAATCAATTCCAAACTTGATGAAACTTTGAGAAATGTTTGCAAATGATATTTTGAACATGTTACAAAAAGAATTTTCCAATTTGCATTTCCCAATTGTGAAATCTCATTATTTTGCAAAAGTGTTCAAAACATGAAAAAAGTGATATACATGAAGTTTGATGTTTTGACATAAACAATGTTTTGAAACTTTGCACAATGATTATATAGACTTGATAAAATATGTATATGATGATTGTTAAGTCTATAAACTGAGAATACAATATTTGAGCTTAGAAACCAAATACGTGTGTGTATATGATATTGAGCTTAGAGTATCTAACACATATAATATAAAACCTAAACTAAATATACCAAAGCTTGATCTTGATCTTCAATAGGCTTGACTTGATATATTTGCGGATGAAGCTTGAACTCGATCTTTAACTTGAATTGCAAGGCTTCACCGACATTCCGCCAACCTCCTTTGGATATGATCGTTGAAGCTCTATTCCATCCATCCTCCAACTTCGTTGTTTGTCTATAATAAATACGAAAATACAAATACTAGACAAATAACATTAGTAGTAAATTGTTTGTAAATCATCATCAAAACATGAAGGCCAACAAGCTTGACAACGATGATATTATTACTTTTGATGAGCTTGCTCTTGAGTTTAAAAAATTACACAATTGCTATATTGATATAAAAAGTAAGTATGTGAATATAAAACCCACTCATGAAACACGAGCCACTAAGTTTAATTTCATTGCAAATGAAAATATAATTCTTAAAGAATGCAATGAAAATTTGAGATTAGAAAATGCTAGTTTGCTTCATGAAAAATATGATTCTATGTTAGAAATAGATAAGTTAAAATCTATGATAAATAATCATGTTTATCCTACTTCTAGTAGCAATACCTGTATGCACAATGATGAGTTAAATCAAATGAGAAAACATATATCAACCTTAGATTCAACTCTAAACACTTGTATTGCTAATAATAAAAAGCTTATAGACTTGTATGCAAAGTACAATATTAATTCTTCTAAGAAACCTATTCACTATGCACACATGTATGACAAAATTCACAAATGTTCTATTTGCAGTCTTAAAGGCCATTTAACTCAATTTTGTCATAATGCACAAAAGATTGACAAGCCTATTCATGATTGTGCATTCCATCAAGCTTCTTCATCACATACACATGTACACACACATAGTGTAAATCCCTATTCATGATTGTGCATTCCATCAAGCTTCTTCATCACATACACATGTACACACACATAGTGTAAATCATAAACATGCTCAAGCTTCTTCATCACATACACATGTACACACACATAGTGTAAATCATAAACATGCTAATGTGTATAAATATGATTATTTTGGTCGTTTTGGTTATTTGGTCATGTTTTGTTTTGATTTGAAAAGAAATTCTCATTTGCAAAATAATTACAAAGAAAAAACTATTTTTGTAAATAAACCACGTGCACATCATTTCGGTCAACGCAAACCATTCAAACCCCTACATTGCACAAATTGCAATCGCATAGGTCATGTTTACAATTTTTGTTTTGACCGTATCGGTGCACAAAATACGCCCAAGCGGGTTCATTACCCTAGGGCATTGGATTTACATGATAGGGGTCATGTTCCAAATTTTAGTGGTACCAAAATGATTTGGGTACCAAAATGAGTTTTGTTTCATAATTACTGTTGTGTTTTTGTTTTTTTTTAATGATTGGTTTTTAAGCTTAAATGTTGCTTTTCTTTGATGTTAAGACAAAATAAAATGTTTGTTATGGATTACTAAGTAAAAACTTTATATATATAGATATATTTTTTATAAAACAAGATTGTTCATTGATCCAAATTGATTTTTTTTTAATTTCAGATTTTACAAATTTTTGCTGATATTCTTCTCACGGTCGACAGCCACGGTCGACCGTCATAGTTTCTGCCTCAGAACTGAGGCTCTGTGATTCTCACGGTCGACCGCCACGGTCGACCGTGAGGGAATTTTACAGTTTTGATTTTATTTTGATTTCGGGTTTCAGTTTTTATTTGGATACTTTTCTTAACCCGAATCAACCATCACCTTTGATCTTATTTCTAAACATATCCTAGCCGTTCCTTCTTCTTCTCAATAGTCCCCACCCTCTGTTTTTCCCCATTTCGAAAGTTTCCCCAAAAAATCACATTTCCCCTTGGTCACCCGTCGCTCTCTTGTCAATCGACCGCGGATCTCACCTTCGTCAATTCCTCCTGAATTTGTTGGGTAATCCTCTTCACCAATCTTGTTCTTGTTTCTATTCTAGGAGTTCATTATCTAGGGTTTCTATTAGTTGGATGATGAAATATCATTTTTTTTCTCTATTATTTCATCATATATCTCTTGTATTATCTTTTACTTGCTTTTGTACCTACACCTTTTGTTGACTCTACTAGAGAGATAGTAATTATGATGGTGAAACATGTTCTTACACGGTGCGGTGCATGACAGGTTTGACATTTCTGGTTTCACCTCGGACTGCAGCCTTATGTGAACCCAGGGGCGTCACATGAACTTTGGACACCATAAAATTATTTGCCAATGGGTAAATGCAAATAAAAATGGTTAAAAGTCATGGATTATAGTTCATGAAATTATGAATTTTAGTCTCCTCAATTTTTTTTGTTAATGAGTCAAAATGAATAAAAGTGGCTAAAATTGTGGGTTATAACTTATGGAATTATGAGTTTTAGCCTTTACAAAATTACTTGCCAATGGGCCAAAACAACAAAAAATTGCCAAAAATCATGGATTACAGCTCATGAAATCGTGAATTTTTTTTGTGAAATTATTTATCATTAGGTAGAAATGACTAAAAATAGCAAAAATTTGTGGATTATAACTCATGATTTGGTCTTCATAAAATTATTTGCTAATGGGAGAAAAATGGCTAAAAATAGCAAAAAAATCATAATTTGTAGCTTTGTGACGCCCATGTTTTCACACATGGCTACAGTCCAAGGTAAACCCAGAGATGTTAAACCTGACATACACCCACACTGTGCAACAATAAGTTTCACCAATCATAGTAATATCCTCTAGTGGAATTAAAGTAAAGTGTAGGTACAAAACTGGTAAAAGAAAGGAAATAACTACAACAGACATGATATAGAAAGGAATTTCTCATAAATAAATCATGTCTCAGTGAACAATCTGGAATACATCCGACATTCAAAATAAATAAATATGTCTCGACATGAAACAACTAAAAATGTAACTAAGGCTCATAACCTTTACAAAATGTGATACAAAACTCTAATGTCCGAATAGAAATAACTCTACTGTGGAGTCTATACTAGTAACTCATGTGACGACTATGCAATAACCCCGTTATCCTGCGGTCCTCCGATGCTCTGAGCCACCTGAAAGTTAAAATAAGCATCAGAGTGCTAGCAAGATTACCTTCATCCGTCCCCAGGGAAGGGTCACTAAATAAAGTGGAGACTATCTATTAAGCATAGCCTACCAAGATCATTTTCCCTATATATAAGGAAAAATACTTGTTAATACATACATATAAGTAATCATCTACTCTGAAATAAATGGATGTTGATATTTAGAAATCCACAACACGAGCATAGGTATGTCGAATATCCTGTTAGCTCAAATTATGAATAGCTAAATACCAAATCCAAAAGCTACTACATGGAGCAATAAGAAAAAACAACTCAATCTCAAACCATATCAAAGGTGTCTTGACAGATATCAGATACGTGTCCAACACATAGACTTCACCTGCTACATATTGTCACGCATATCAGTCTAGGCGAAATCCACTTTACCAACTAAACACCCCGTCTTGGCGAATCTCTCGAAACAGGCGAGACTAGCATCTCAGGCATGCGACATCAAACGCCCACTTGGTCAAACCTTCAGATAGTTAAGACCAGAGCCAAAATCCACTTACCAATCCTCTTCTAAAGGATGGTGGGTCCTCAAAGTCGTTCCAATCACGACAGCCCCCGTCACGTTAACATTAAACCTCTGACAAAATCTACTTACCAATCCTCTTCAGAAGGATGGTAGGTCCCCACAGTTGCTCCAATCGCGACAAAAATCCCATCAGGTTAATGATTACCTCTGATGATTAGCGCCGTTATTCCTACGAATAACACAACCTAAGTAATAGCCTACCACGCGACGTGCTATTACTTCTGTCAATAGTCGCACTCCTACGTCCCTGAACTATTTGACCTATTCCAGATATTCTAACATTCTCTTAGGGTAACTGATGGGTAGTAGCCTACCACGCGACGGCTCCTACAACAATCGATCGTCATATTCCTACATCCATGAACGATTTGATTATCACCTGTGTCGTCGCCTACCCAGACGACGACAATTGTCGAGAGCGGTTCGGCAGACGACCTGTCTAACTCACCGAGTGGCGAGTCGGAGTTGAGTTCTTCAGTTGGCCGCATGAGCGAACGATTGTTCTTTGCCGCAAGCCAAGTGTTGTTCTCTCGATCCCATTTGAGCTACAACACGAAGATCGGAGTTAACCCGATCCCACGCTGTGAGCAACCAAGGACAGAATAAGAGCTTAAAATGACTAAGTCCAAAACAGAATGGTCAGAGGCTCGCCAAGTTCAACTCAAGTGCCAAATTAACAGCGCAGACAAAAAAAAAGATGTGCATTCAAAGCAAAGATAAGCAAAAAAGCTAAAGGCCATTACGGGCCAGAATTTACATGCATAAGTTTTCAAGTTGTGATGCACACGGCATCAACCAAATTGTAAACAAAACAACAAGAAATATATGGTGGAGAGCAGAGATCGGCGCTACAGGAGCTTCAACAGGCTGAAGGCAGCGACCTCGGCTTTGACCGCCGCCAGAGCCGCCGCACGCCGGGCCTTCGCCGCCTCTGCCTGCTTCTGCCGCATCTTGGCAAGGGTGGCTTCGTCTTCCTCTTCCTCCTGGCGGAGGAGCTGAAGCGATCGATCCACCTCCGCAGCAGCACGACCAATTGCAGCATCGCCTCGCCACGAAGGGACCCGGCGTCTTTGAAGAAAGCGGCGTCCAGATAAGCATCCATCCGGTCCTGCACTGCCTTACACTGCTTGCGCAGGCGCCTGAGCTCGGCCTCCTTCGCCTGAATACGTCTCGTCCGCTCCTGGCGCTCGAGCACATGGCGCAGCGAGAGAGGCGGAGGCACGTCGGAAGGGTCGTCGTACGCCAGCTCCTCGAGGCGGTACATCATCCCCTCCACGTGCTCCAGTTCGCCGTGCAAGCAAGACGCCACCCTCGTGGCGGACCGCCTTCAGACCCGACTCCACAAGGGGGAGCGCATCATAGTACCTCCCGTCGCCCACGCCGACCGAGATGCCGATGCCGTGCACCAGACCCTCCAACTTCTGGAGAGCCTCGAAGGTAGGGTGAGCCGTAGGGTCTGGGGTGGAAGACCCCTGGGCCGAGTTCGCGGGGGAAGCGGGCAGAGCACCGACGTCGACGATGGTGGCGGAGGAAGACCCCTGGGCCGAGTTCGCGGGGGAAGCGGGCAGAGCACCGACGTCGACGATGGTGGCGGAGGAACCAACACCCTCGGAAGCACTGTGGTCAGAGTCGGAAGCCATGAACCAGAGGAGATTTCAACAGCGATCTTCTTCTCGCGGATTTTTCTCGAAGAGGTGAGAACTCTGCTGAAAAGACGGCGAGTACATATATAGCTGAAAATTCGACGGCCGTGATCTGTCCCCTCAGACGATCGAGCGGTCCAGGTGTCCTGCGACGCTTCGAGCTCAACGCCAATAAAGGCCATTCCTCTCGGGACTCCAAACCGACCGATCGGATTGAGCCCAGGAGGCGAGACGTTCTGTCGCCTCACCATTAATGGGCGTTAATGCACCCGCAGAGCCTTAGCTGGCAAGAACTTAGGCCCGCAGACAGACGCGTGGCACAAGTTTCGCCCACGGTCGGATCTCCAACTGGGAGACGAATTTGACATATCAAAAGTTTCGCCTGTTGTGTAAACTCTCCATCATACGAGTTTCGCTTGCGGCGTAAATTTGCCATCAATCGAGTTTGACTTTCAACTCAAACTCACCATTATACAGGTTCGCCTGCAGCATAAACTCGTCGTCAGTCGAATTTGACCTTCTCGCCAGTAGTTGAGCTCAGCCCCTGAGTAAAATTCGCCGAACTCGAGTCTCACCTACAGACGAACTCGACAATCAACTGAGTTTCGACAGTAATGTGAACCTATCAAGAGTCGAGTTTTGTCATTCAAGCGAACTCATCGTCTCCCTAACTTCGCCGAGGGTGTAAACTCGCCGGAATAGAGCTTGGCCTGTGACGCGAGATTGCCGGCCATTACAGGGCAAAACACTGAAGGGCGATGTATCAGGAAGTGTACACACAATGAGCAAACACAAACCTCATTAGATGCTTCTAGACAGTACATTTGAACAAAGTTATGGTTTTTACAATTGTGAAAGTCATAATATTACGTTCAAAGAAGTGAAACATGCATCCAGTTTTTAAGACAATACATTTGAACAAAGTTATGATTGCATAAGCAAACAAGTCATAAACAAAATGTCTTAACACAATCATTAACACAATCATAAGGCCCAGATCTCAGTCGAACACGCTAAAAGTGGAGAGCTCTTCTTTGGCCGCCGTCACCTTTCTCGCGTGGTTTTCCCGAGCTTTGTCTTCAGCAGCCTTCCGAACCCGGGCTTCAGAGCTTGACCTGGCGGCAGCGTCTGCCTAGCGCAAGGCTAGGAGGCGTCGAGTTTCCGCCTCAGCGTTCTTACTGACCTTTACAACGTCGGACTGGAGCCCCTTCAAGTTCGCCTCTGCCTGTCCCAATTCGGCCCTCAGGCGAGCTATAGTGCGATTGAGGTCGATAATTTGCTCCTCTAGCGAATGTTGTTGACCCACCCAGAAGTTGGCGATGGACTCCAAATCCGCTATTTCTCTGGAACGGACCTCCTGTTCCCAGGCTTCCTGACGCCTGACATGAACCAGGCAAGACTCCATGTCGGCTTCCGGACCTTCCCGTAGCAAGGTCTCTAACCCTATCATGCGTGACTCCAAGAGACGGAGCTCCTGCATGCAACGGGTAGCGAGCCGGTTTTCGCCCGATCGCCGAAAATCGACCACGCGATCAAGGAGAGACTGCTTGAAGCCGTCAAAGTTGCCCATGCCAAGGTTGACGAGGGAAATCACCTGTCTTACAGCGTTCTCAAACTCTTCGACGCGAGCCTGCCAGGGCAAAGACTCGGAGGAAGCGGGCTCTTGACCCGGAGCAAGCGCCGTAATGGGTGGAATCTCGAGACAGGGTTCGGATCCCGGCTGGGGAGCAGAGCCTGAGGCGGCGGAGGTCGCAGGACCTTCAGATTCGTCGTCCAAAATCAGAATAGGCTCGGCCGCATGCTCCTCGGCAGTCGGCGCCTCCTCTCGACCTGTAAAACACAACAAAAACACAGGGAAGAGTCAGAGGGAGCATACCTACTCAACCCACGCGAAGGCCGAAGCAAAAAGATACCTTCGGCCGCGGCGGCCTCAGCAGTGCCCGAAGAAGACGGTTCTTTCCTTTTCTTAGAAGCGACCCTCTTCACCTTCG
>NC_033801.1:8665914-8688743 GCF_001876935.1 Asparagus officinalis | reverse complement strand
CAACTCCTTCGCCTGGATACGTCTCGCCCGCTCCTGGCGCTCGAGCACGTGGCGCAGCGAGAGGGGCGGTGGCACGTCGGAAGGATCGTCGTACGCCAGCTCCTCGAGGCGGTACATCAACCCCTCCACGTGCTCAAGCTCCCGCTTACACCGCCGTGCAAGCAAGGCGCCACCCTCGCGGCGGACCGCCTCCAGACCCGACTCCACAAGGGGGAGCACATCATAGTATCTCCCGTCACCCACGCCGACCGAGATGCCGATGCCGTGCACCAGACCCTCCAACTTCTGGAGAGCCTCGAAGGCAGGGTGAGCCGTAGGGTCGGGGGCAGAAGACCCTTGGGCCGAGTTCGCGAGGGAAGCGGGCAGAGCACCGACATCGACGACGGTGGCAGAGGAACCAACACCCTCGGAAGCACTGTGGTCAGAGTCGGAAGCCATGGGGGCAGAGGAGGTTTCAGCAGCGATCTTCTTCTCGCGGATTTTTTTCTCGAAGAGGTGAGAACTCTGCTAAAAAGACGACAAGTACATATATAGCTGAAAATTTGACGGTCATGATCTGTCCCCTCAGACAATCGAGCAGTCCAGGTGTCCTGCGACGCTTCGAGCTCAACGCCAATAAAAGAACTCTGCTGAAAAGACGGCAAGTACATATATAGCCGAAAATTCGACGGCCATGATCTGTCCCCTCAGACGATCGAGCGGTCCAGGTGTCCTGCGACGCTTCGAGCTCAACGCCAATAAAGGCCATTCCTCTCGGGACTCCAAACCGACCGATCGGATTGAGCCCAGGAGGCGAGACGTTCTGTCGCCTCACCATTAATGGGCGTTAATGCACCCGCAGAGCCTTAGCTGGCAAGCACTTAGGCCCGCAGACAGACGCGTGGCACAAGTTTCGCCCACAGTTAGGTCTCCAACTGTGGGACGAATTCGACACCTCTAAAGTTTCGCTGGTCGTGTAAACTCGCCATCATACGGGTTCCGCTTGCAGCGTAAATTCGCCATCAATCAAGTTTGACTTTCGACTCAAACTCACAATCATACGGGTTCGCCTGCAGAGTAAGCGCACCGTCAATCGAGCTTGGCCTTCCCGTCAGCAGTGGAGTTTAGCCCTTGAGTAAGATTCGCCGCGATCGAGTCTCGCCTACAGACGAGCTCGCCACTACAAGAGTTTCGCCGGTAGCCCGAGTTCGCCAACAGTCGGAGTTAGCCTTCCAAGCGAACTCATCGTCTCCCTAACTTCGCCGAGGGTGTAAACTCGCCGGAATAGAGCTTGGCCTGTGACGCGAGATTGCCGGCCATTACAGGGCAAAACACTGAAGGGCGATGTATCAGGAAGTGTACACACAATGAGCAAACACAAACCTCATTAGATGCTTCTAGACAGTACATTTGAACAAAGTTATGGTTTTTACAATTGTGAAAGTCATAATATTACGTTCAAAGAAGTGAAACATGCATCCAGTTTTTAAGACAATACATTTGAACAAAGTTATGACTTCATAAACAAACGAGTCATAAGCAAAATGTCTTAACACAATCATAAGGCCCAGATCTCAGTCGAACACGCTAAAAGTGGAGAGCTCTTCTTTGGCCGCCGTCACCTTTCTCGCGTGGTTTTCCCGAGCTTTGTCTTCAGCAGCCTTCCGAACCCGGGCTTCAGAGCTTGACCTGGCGGCAGCGTCTGCCTGGCGCAAGGCTAGGAGGCGTCGAGTTTCCGCCTCAGCGTTCTTACTGACCTTTACAACGTCGGACTGGAGCCCCTTCAAGTTCGCCTCTGCCTGTCCCAATTCGGCCCTCAGGCGAGCTATAGTGCGATTGAGGTCGATAATTTGCTCCTCTAGCGAATGTTGTTGACCCACCCAGAAGTTGGCGATGGACTCCAAATCCGCTATTTCTCTGGAACGGACCTCCTGTTCCCAGGCTTCCTGACGCCTGACATGAGCCAGGCAAGACTCCATGTCGGCTTCTGGACCTTCCCGTAGCAAGGTCTCTAACCCTATCATGCATGACTCCAAGAGATGGAGCTCCTGCATGCAACGGGTAGCGAGCCGGTTTTCGCCCGATCGCCGAAAATCGACCACGCGATCAAGGAGAGACTGCTTGAAGCCGTCAAAGTTGCCCATGCCAAGGTTGACGAGGGAAATCACCTGCCTCACGGCATTCTCAAACTCTTCGACGCGAGCCTGCCAGGACAAGGACTCAGAGGAAGCAGGCTCTTGACCCGGAGCGAGCGCCGTAATGGGTGGAATCTCGAGACAGGGCTCGGCTCCCGGCTGGGGAGCAGAACCTGAGGCGGCGGAGGTCGCAGGACCTTCAGATTCGTCGTCTGAAATCAGAATAGGCTCGGCCGCATGGCCTATAAAACACAACAAAAACACAAGGAAGAGATAGAGGAAGCATACCTACTCAACCCATGCGAAGGACGAAGCAAAAAGATACCTTCGGCCGCGGCGGCCTCAGCAGTGCCCGAAGAAGACGGTTCTTTCCTTTTCTTAGAAGCGACCCTCTTCACCTTCGACGCCATCAGGGGTATGAGGAAGGGAAAGTTTGGGTTTACTCTGGGGGAAGACAATGAAAAAAGCCTGTAGATCCTCTTAACAGAGGGTAAGGGCGTTAAATACCCTAAGAATCCTAGACGGTTACTCAATTCTCGATTGGACCGTTCAAGGCTAAAACAGTTGAAGGGTAAGGCCGAACAAATCAGATCTTACCTGGACGGCCAAGATCCGATGGTTTTTAGACACGATCTTCAACAACAGCCTGAATCGGGCGCGATGGACGAAGAGCCCCACTACGCCGCATTCAATGCGAAGCGACGTGCCCACGTCTTCTTGGCTGACGTAAGCATAGACCAATACGTGGCCCACCGAAAGCTGAGCCTACCTGATGGTGAATTGGTCGCTAAGGTTCCCGCGGGTCAAAACCAATTGCCCCTCTGGAACTTGAGTCAATTCCAAATCCGCCTGCGGATAAAATCCGCTTGCAGAGGAGACAAGCTTACGGCCGAAATTCGCCGACAGCTGAAGACCACCCCTCACTACTAACACTCTGGTTAACACATGTTAAATGGAGCATGCACAGAAGTAATAGTAACCAAGAACAGAAAGATAATTTCATTCATAAAGAAATCCTATTACAACGGCGAATCAAAGGCAAATTACAAGGTTTTCAACCGCAATTCCGCCTCACGAATCTCTCCGGCTAGGCGAAGTTCAAGTCTCTTCAGGATCTCTCGGCGAATATCCTCCTCGGTGCGCGAGACTAAGTCCTGAACGGTGTCTTTGGCCTCCTTGAGAGCTCGATCCTTCTCCTCGACAGAATCAGCGACCAATTGCCGACGAGACTCAATGTCCTCCAACTCCTTCGCCGTTTGCTCGCGAGCCTTCTCTCGAGTGACCAGAGAGGCCTGTGCGTCAGCTATAACCCGTTTCAATTCCTCTATCTCGGAGGATAGGCGGGAAAGACGGTTATCGGTCGTCTGTTGCTCAAGAGCCACTCGTGCATCCTCAGCCTTGGCCTGCTCCAATTCTACGACCAACTTTGTCTCCAGCGATATAGTCTCGTTCAGGCGGCGATCGCGGTCTTCCACTGCTGCTCGAACTTCGTCGGAGGCAAGATCGACAATTGTGGAACTCTGCGCACGAAGGGTAAGCAACCGCTGAGCAGCCTCTTCCGCTTCTTTCAAATGGGAAAAGTACGGCTTCGCTGCGGTGGCGCCGAGCTTCTTGATCAAGAAGAAAATGTTTTGATCAAGGTCCTCCTTGAACTCCTCGAAAGAACAATTATCCTCCAGGATGAGTCGGATGCAGTCAGCCAATGTGTCTTCAAAGTAAACCAAGGCTCGTGTTGTGCTCCTCTTCCGCAAACGTTCCAAGGGAGAAAGGGCAGCCCCCTCCGCCAAAGACGAGGTTACGATTGAGGTACTGGTGGTCATAACCGCGGAAACGATTACGATTGAAGTACTGGTGGTCATAACCGCGGAAACGGGGACCGGCGACACCAAACCTGATGAGGAAGCGGCCACCAACCGAGTGGGAGTCCTCCTCTGAGTCAGAAGCTCTTGCGACAAGGGTTCCCCACCAATCGGTGCTCCCGCGGGAATGGAGGTTTCCTCTTGTTGGCTGGACCTGTCCTCAGGAGCCAACACATCTTCCTCGCTAGACAACGCCTCATGAATCGAGACGTCGTCATCCGCCTCCGATCCGCCCATTTCTCCGCCTGAATGACCCTCCCAAGAAGGAGGATCCTCCTTGCCAGTAGCTTCGTGAGAAGGGCCGACTGCAGATGCAAAGGAAAAGATTGACAAATGCCCCTTCGGCTCAGGAAGACTAACAACATTTAAGCCTATGCTTACCTGAATCACCAGTCTCTTTTCCGTCTCCGATCTCCTCCTCTTCATCCGAAGGGATAGAGATCACTCTCTCAGCTGCACCTGCTCAGATTAGACACTGATGTGAGAAGATACAAGATCCGGCTTTGTGCTCGAGAGTACTAAAAATGGTTACCTCCGGGTGCGGGCGTAGGAGTCGTTGAGCGCCTGTGGCCGCCACACCAGGGTGGAGGGGGAGTGTCCGTTGAAGTTCGGCGGAGCTGCCTTCGATGCGGCAGGAGAAGAGGTGAAACGAGCAGCTCCAGCCCCCGTCATCACCTCCCGCTGCCGCTTGGAGAGAAGCGAACTACTCGGAGATAGAAGGGGCATTCCCATCTGCCCCGCTATCGCGCTCCGGGCTCGCTCCAGTCTCTCGCCCGCCCTGGTTAGCTCCTCAGACTCTCCCCGCTCACTCCGGGGGTCCAACGAAAGACCATGAGAGGGAGCTCGGGTCTCAGGCACCTCAGATTCGTCTAGACCCGCGTCGCCGCCCTCGACGTCCTCAGCTGGGTCCTCCAGAAGCCACTCCTTAGCAGTTTGGCGACCCCTCCGTCTCGAAGAACGGAGAGGCCTTGTGGGAGGACGCCCTTGCTCCGCCAAACACGAAACCTGAAACCTGAAGCCTTCGGGATTAGCGCTAGCACCCCGATACCACCGGCAGTACAGGAGAGTGTGATGCAAATCACGGTCCTTCGCGGGTAGCTCGAAGCGGGCATGGGTACCACCAGCATGAGTCCAGAACCATCTCCGAGCTCCATCCACCAGCCCCCCTTCGAAGTGCAGATGGGGATTGGCGTTGCCCAGATACAGTTGGTCATACCCGAACTGGCGGGTGAACCTGCAAGGGATATACGGCTCGAGGTAGCACACAGAACCTGTGCGTAGGATGTGATACCCCGGCCGAATGTTTACCAACCATCGGAAAGCACCACAAGGAAGAGCCGTGCAGTGTCATGGTCCACCGTCGGCGCATCCCTAAGAGATTCGCCGTATCTTCCTCCGCTGAAGTAGGGGAAGAAGCGATGAAAATTGTAGTGGACAAAGTGGGAGAGCGTCTTCCGTGCATCGGGAATGTCTCTACACTTCCAAGAGCATCTCCCCAAACGCTCAAGGAACGGAACAAACCTGTCTCCTTGAAGAGTCGCGGGGGCGCTCATCAAACATTCACAGTGGTATACAAACCACGCCATCAAGTAGGTGTATGGCAGCCCCACCCTAGGATTAGGAGTCCTGATGACCTCTCTGTCCCCCTCATCGATAGTCAACACACGACATAATTGGGCCGTCAGGGTGCGGAGCCCTCGGTGGATACACGCTATCATCGCTGATACCAGGGAATAGGACTTCCTATGGGCTAAACAAACCGCAGGATACACGACCTCTACGGGAATAGCCTCAAAAGAGTGAGTGGGGATTACGCACCTCTTGAGCCATAACATGAGATACCCTGCAAGCAAGACCTTCCCAGATATAGGAGACTTGGCCTGGTGGTGAAACGAGTGGAGGACCGTTCCGGATTTGAATCCGCCCTCGTCACGTCCAAGAACTACTGTGACCTCCTCTTCGGCCATCCTCCTTTCCACCTCAGCCTGGTCACACTCGCCTAGTGGAAGAGCAGGCTGCCCTTTGACATCATTCCCCGGGAACAGATAGTCAGCCCAATTCTTGTGGCTGATCCCCGGAGTCCTCTTCTTCTTCCCCTTGTGATCCGCAGCCCCTAAAGTACTGAGGCAGATGTGGTAATGTCAGAGCAACTCCCACAGAGTTTCCACTACCAAGGGGGAACAGTCGGAAAGCTGGTCGATCTCCTCTTGGCCTGGGACGTACTCTTCGTAGGGAAAGTCATCCAGAGGCAGCCCCGACACGTCATACATCTCATGGTGGGTTATGCCAAGTTCGCCGTTGGGGGTGAAGAATGTGCCACTTTCCGCACAATACAGTTCCAAGATATTGTGGAACTGAGAAGCATTAATCCTCAAACCATGTCGAGTGGCTCGAATGGCCACATACAGCTCCGAATTCTCAAGGTCAGAATTCTCAGCCAGGACGTGGTCAGTGATCTTGGACCACCAAGTGTCGCTGCCGGGCGCAGAATATACCCACCCCGGGGCTCTAAAGTCCTTTGGAGGAAATCTCCCGCCAACTCGGAAGAAGCGATGGCGGAACGTCTCCACGACCGCCGTCGTCTCTCCTGCTGGCGGCTCATTCGACGGTAGGCCAGGGCGCAGACCCGTCACGCGCTTACACGAACTCTCCACTCCATACCCAGCCGTGGAGCCTGTAAAGACGCCACAAGTGACCCTGTCCTGAGTTGGGGTCAAATCCCAGTTCATCACTCGGGGAACCGCGAGAGACCGTAGCTCGACGATCGAGAACCCCCTTCGGCATGCTGGGGAGGTAATAGTGAGTCCCTTTCACTATGCGGAACCACCTGCTCTCCTTGAGTAGCAGGATGGAAGGATCAGTCATAGCATCGCCAAAGAATAACTGAGGCTTCAACAGCTCCGTCCTGGCATCATCTGTCAGCGTCGCATCGGTCGTCAACTCACGTAATGTCAAATGATGACCGTCCGTAACCCTCTTCATCAAGCTGTAGGGCTTATCAGCAGCGAATGAGGGCATCGGATCCAAAGAAGGAAATCGAGGAGGCGCCGTATAGCCTGTGCCTCCGGCGAGACCGATGGTCACGCCCTTCGGAAGGGCTTCGTCAGAAAAGGTCGCTGCAAGAAAAAACCAAAAAGTCAGGGCGGGATCAGCCCTAAGGATAAATCCGCCAATCAAGTAAAGACGGGTGAATTCGCCGGTCAGAAGGCGAAGCCCGCTTAACGAGAACGAAGTCTGCCTAATGAAAACAATAACCCCTTACCGGAGAAAAAGTCGAACTCGCCTAACAAAAACGAGTTCGCCTTCACCCAATAAGGGTTAATCTCGCCTGCGAAGGTAGAGATCGTCCTCTATGAGCAAATACGAAATCCGCCCGAAAAGGGGCAGACTTTGCCCTAGATCGGGGAAACTACCAAAGGTGATCGAACCTAAGGGGGATAAACGAGGTTCATCCGCCCGACCCAACACCTATAACCTACGCGAAGTCGTTAGATGAACCCTTGAACTTACCCAGGTGTGTCTCAGGTATGCGGACGGGTGCACCGGTGGCGAGGCGGTCGGAATAGCGCCCGGGACCTCCTCCTTTCGCGACACACTTCTTGGATTTCGGCGCCATTGAGGGGATTAAGCGGGAACTCTCTCTCTTTAGAAAACTTTCAAGATTCGTGAGCACGGTAACTCTCAAAGAAAGGGAACAGCCTATTTAACGGAGGAGTTGCCAACGTGGCCACGATCACCCTCAAAAAGTAAAATACTGGCGGACGAGAAACGTGATCACGATCGAGATCAATGGCCCAAATTGCCCCCCAACATTTCGAAGTGCCACGTCGAGGCGGGAAACGGGTCGGTCGAAAAACCCCAAACCTGAACCGAAATCGACGGTTGTATCTGACGGTTGGGTTCGAAAACCACGGCCACGATTCAAACGGGGAGCACGAAGCTTGCGTTAGAACGCGACGTGACAGAACCACGCCGTCTTAGCTGGGAAGCACGAAGCCCACTAGCGGACGCGTGGCTCACCCACACCGAACCGAGTTTCGCCCGAGAAGAAAGGTTTCGCCTGCGAAAAGTTCGACCCAAATCCGCAAGTCGAACAGAATTTCGCCTCCAAAAACCTAATTTCGCCTGAGCGGCTCATTCGCTCTGGGAGATAAACGACAAACAACACGACTTGTCCCAAGCTTTAAAGCGCCAAAGAGATGGCCTCGCTTAAAACCACGCCTCGAACGGCTAAGGCTGAGAGTAGAAATCTTAGCATCAAGTCTAAGTAAAACTACTCGACAACTCATCATACTAAGGGGAATAGTATGGCTAGCCCGGTTCAAACGGTAACCGGTAAAGGCACATCAAACCCGTTGATAGCTGAGGGTTTGCTAAAAATATTAAAAGAAACCAAGTGCGCTTGCTTCACCAAAAACTTCTTCATTCAAAGTATTCCAGACCACACGCAAGCCGGTTTAGGTCTAAAAACTTTGAAGGGGGTCTTGTAGACGGTAAAAAATACCTCTGTGAGCTTGCAAGAAACTCACCTGAATGACCAACTCGCCTGCACGAGCCAGAATCAACTGGGATAGCGGAATTTCGCCTTTTACACAACTCGCCTGCTCGAGTCCAAAGTCGAATCCGCCCGCAAGCCCCAAGGCCGCCAATATGGCCAGATATTTGTTACCCCACGTGCAGCGATGGGCTTTCCCTCCTATCTCGACCCGAAGAGAGAGGGCACAATACTCCGAGACCGTCAAGCGGCCGCTCACAGTGCGAAGGACTGGACAGGTGTCGAGTCGACCTGAGCATTCATAAATGCAACTCACCTCGGTTGTCTGCGTCAGGAGACGAATCCGCCAGCATTCGGCGAGCTGTCCAAACCCACTCGAGTGCCAGGAACATGCTTTCCCGCCTCTCTTGACCTGAAGAGAGAAGGCACGGCACTCCAGGCCCGCCGAACAGCCGCCCACAGTACGAGTGAGCAGACAGATGTCAAAGCAGCCTGCACTCTCATAAATGCGACTCACCTCAGTTGTCCAAGCGACGGGCAAGAGCCGCCGGCGCTCGGTGGTTGGTCAGATCCACGCAAGCATCCGACAGCCGTTGTCACGCATACGAGGAGAGGCTTTCCCACTCCTACGTGACGTGGTGCAGAGCACAGCTCTTCGAATGACCACTGGTGGTACGAATGAGCAGCAGGATATCTCCGAATAATGTATGGTCATATCCTATAATTCAAGGAGCAGTCAAGCTGTCCTTCTTCCATTTAAAAGCCTCTTCCAGCAAACTTTGAGAGAGGTCGGAAAAACTCGGAGAAAAGCAGTTGAGACCAAGCTGTTCGTATAATCCTTGCATTACAGCACCACTGCCTGGTTCCGAGCTCCGATCGCCGGCGAACTGAGCAGACCTGAACTCTATCGACTCGAGCTTCTACTGTGTACTGAAGCTCTCCAGCAACCTCGATCGAACAGTCCAAGGGAAGCAGACTCGACACAAGCATCGAGCGAAGCGTCCTATAGCTACCTAAAGTCCCCACACTAAACAAAGAGGGCATTCCCTCTGCTTCTGTTGTAAACATTTGATTATTAATTTGTAATAAGCTTTCTTATCAATACAAACGAAACTCCCTGTTTTCGGGAAATCAAATTTACATCCTACAGACATCAGGGCTACACTTAGGGCTTTTGCGGCATGCTTAAGCGGTAAAAACCGTTTTTTGTTCGAATTGCGCGTAATAGCGCTTTTTAGCACTTAAAAGCGGTAAACCGGCTATTACCCGCATCAGCTTTTAAATGAGAATCGTCCCCAAACCCG
The DNA here is from genome assembly GCF_001876935.1 of Asparagus officinalis. Lineage (NCBI taxonomy): Eukaryota > Viridiplantae > Streptophyta > Magnoliopsida > Asparagales > Asparagaceae > Asparagus > Asparagus officinalis. Next base: position 8,678,971 of record NC_033801.1, on the reverse strand, counting down.
ACCCCGAACCCGACCCCGAACCCGACCCGTACCCACTATTAAACCTCTCCTCTCCAAGTCTCCCCCTGTCCCCCACTCCCGTCTGCCTCTCCCAGTCTCCCCCACTCCCCGCCTCTCCTAGCTCCAACGACGAGTGACCAACTCCAGTGACAACAACTTCCAGCGACAACTTCAAGCGACGACAACTTCTAGCGATGCCATCCAAGCTCCTCCGATAACTTCTCTCTCCTTTAAAACCCACTCCCAACTACTTCTCTCTCCCAGTCTCCCCCACTCGCCAGCGACGAGTCGACGACAACTTCCAGGCATGTAATAGTCCATTTCGCAAATGGTTTTGGTAGAATAAATTTTCTAGGGATATGTTGCTACAATAAGTTATAGTCAAAAAGTTTTTTTAGGAGACATATTCATGTCTTGGTGCTGTTCTCAACGACTCAACTCAACTTTCTCTCTCTCACTTCCTCCGGCGATACAGACAGAGGCTTCGTCTGTTGGCAGCGGCTTCGTCTGCAACAGAGAAACAAGTAATCAACTAAATGAACTAATTATGATGCTATATTTCTTGAATTTCTTCATAGTTCATTCATATTTCATACAACAAGCTTATCAATTGTTATTTACTGATAATACAAAAAATTTACAACTAATTAATCATGTATATGATTTTTCTTATTATTTAGAATATTTAAATATATTTATGTTTGATCGCTATTTGACTGTGCACTATTTGCCGCTATTTTTTCGCAATAGTCCGAAATAGCCTTAGCGGTACCTCACCGTGACGCGCCGCGATCCACTATCAACAACCTTGCTCCTAAGTCCTAGTTGGTGGTGGAGCACACCATGGAGCTCCACAAATTTGTGGAGCACTTGGGAGTTTCTAAAGGTTGGGGGCCCACTAAAAATTATTATTTTTATTAGATTTATTGTTTTAAAATATATTTATAAAATGTTATTTTTAGAAGAATGGGTTTTTTAAATAATATTTGAGCTCCTAATTGGAAATTTGTTGGAATATTTCTTCTAGTAGGGAGCTCCTAAGTGGGTTCCATGCTTGAGAGCACTCCAATAAAAGCTCCCTACTAAGAGCAAGTGCAGCAAACTCCTAGTTAGGAGTGCTTGTTGGAGAGCTCTCAAGAGCTCTCAATGCCACATCACATGGGTTTTTGTATAAAATTTGGTTTTTGTGTAAAAAATCTCTTTTAGTGTAGCTGCCGGGTAAAAATGGGGTTTTGTATAAAAAAAATATTTTTTTATTCCTTAGGAGCTCCCAAGCGCTCCGGGGCTGTTTGAATCGCGTATTTGAAGGGGAAAGGAGGGGGGAACGCTGCCAATTTGTCAGCTTTTTGACAGCTTCCCCCAAAATCGCCTCTTATAGAGGCGATTTTGGGGGAAAGATACCAAAAACCTGGCTTCGTTTGGATACCATAGTGTTTTTCTTCTTGTGTTTTTGTAAAAAAACACTATGGTGTTGTGTTTTTCCCGTAAAGTATTTTCAAAATACCATGTTGAGTGTTTTTGTCAACATTAGTTTGACCTATTACAACATTAGTATTAAACATATTATTAATATATTATACATTAATTATAATAAAATATATTATAAATAAAATGTTATAATATTTAGTTTATATTATAATATTATTCTAAGTATTAGTATAATATATTATAATATTATATTGTGCTTTAATGAGTTATATTTTGTTATAATTATTATTATATTATAATCATTACATATTATTTTCAAATACTTATATATTAATCATTTTGGTATATCAATTTGTTATTGTTATATATTATATAATATTTTTAAAATAATATTATTTTATTATTTTCTATAATATTATACTATTATTAATATAATATTATACTATTATTAACATAATATGATATTATTAATAATGTTAATATTATTTTATTACTACTACATTATTAATAAATTCATATATTACAAATATTTTAATATTACATAATACATAGTATTAAAAAAATATTATTTTATTATTCTTATAATATTATATTATTATTAATATAATATTATACTATTATTTATAATATAATATTATTATTAATGTTAATATTATGTTATTACTACTATATTATTAATAAATTCATATATTATAAATATTTTAATATTATAAAATATATTATAGTTTCTAATATGTTAGAGTTTGTTAATAATACTTTAATAGTTTATGATATAAATCAATAATATTATATTATGAATATATTATTTTTACATTATTATATTATTTTATAAGATATTTTAATTATTATATATTTATATTATTTAATAAATATTACTAATATATTTGATTAATTATAAGATAATATAGTATAATATAATAAGTATGTTGATAATAACTACATATTAATTATATTTAATATATTATGTTAGATATTATATTAACATCTCCTCAAACTCAAAACCAAAACACAAAACTTAAAACGCGTAAAATATGTTTTGAAATAAGTGTTGTGTTTTTTATTTGAGGATGATTTAGCTCAAAAAACACCATGATTTCCAAACACATGGTGTTTTGTTTTGGTAAAAACACCATAGAAACAAGTAAAACACCATGATATCCAAACGGAGCTTGACAATTTAGCAGCTTTCCCCCTCCTTTCCCCCTCAAAATCCCGATCCAACCGGACCCTCCATAAATTTATGGAGCGCTTGGAAAGCTCAAATGGGCCCCACCTCCTACATGATGTCCACATCAGCCTAAAGAGGCCTCTTAGGAGCTTGCTGGAGCGTTTACAGCAAGCTCCCACTGCCACCTTAGCGTTGGGCGCTGGGGTGACAACTTGCTACACTTGCTCTAAGAAATTGTTGGAGATGCTCTAATGAACCAGACGAATGCAACATTTATTAGCGAGATTTCATTTGATTTGTGTGAGAAAAGTTAGTGGGTCCAATTCAATAATTTGTGATGATTTCGTTGGTAAAACGAAATATTTGAAAATAACCAATAAACAATGAATAACACGTACTTCGTGTACTTGTGAGAACTCCAATGACCACGGCAAAAATAAGAAATGCTAGGGCACCAAACCACACACCAGCCACACTCTCCTTCCTCATTTGCTACAGTCCTACACGGGCCCCAATGGATTTTAAAATTTTTAAATCCCGTGTGGGGCCCGATGTACTGCTAGCAAAGAGACGAGAAGAGTGTGGCTTGGTTGGTGTGTTTGATGGTGTGCCCGTTCACCACTCTGGCCAAAATTCATTCTATTCTGTTATAGCAAGGACCGCGTCAAACCTTTGTTAGGACTTAGAAACCTACAGAAAGAACTCGTAACTCATCCAGAACAACCTCGAAGATGCGCTATTGCACTAAGAAAATTATGACATAATTTAGCAAATTAAATCCAAAAAATGATCTCTTGTGTGGGCTGCAAAGATGATCTGACAACTACCTACATAAACAAAATCAAACAGATACAATCATTCAACAAATTTTCTTTAACCAAACTGTTCATGTAATTTTGAACTGCTAATATATAACATACAAACTTTTGGCGCCCAAACTTATGAATCAAGTTCACAACGTCTGCTTTTGTTCAGAACGGGTCCGAGAGCAAAACCAACTATGCTCAGGCAAATTCTGCAGCGGTCCAACTGCAGCAATGGCAACATCCTGAAATATTAAGGTTATCATTGGTTTATCCTCTCATCAATCAGGATGCAAAATCATGATGCAATATTTATACAAGCAAGTTGCCATTTCGTGAGCAAAACAAAGTAATGCTACCTTATCAATTATGAAGTTTCTGGCAGTCTCCTTTATTGTCTCAGCATCAACAGCATCTATACGAGCAAAAAGCTCAAGAAATGGTATTACCCGTCCATACGTTAGCATCTGTATCCAAAGCAACAGAAAAAAAACCTATTATCTGCCAGACACTGGTACTTTCCACTTGAAACCAATGAACTGTGATATTTAGAGGGATAATCAATTTTAGTGTGTTTCATTGTACATATATACCTGCCGGCCATTATTCTCTGCAACCGCAGTGGATCCATCAATGTGAAGCAAAAGGGAAGATTTTAGCTGCATAGATATATAGCGGATAGAATATAAATATCATGATCCAGAATCCATTATCAAATTAATACATGAGAAAAACAAGAACGGAAGCATATAGTTATGATTTTGCATCCACATTGGAAAATTTAAGATCAGGCAGCTAAATAATTTCTACAACTAGAAGATCAACTGTCCTCTGCATGTTAACAAACATAAAACAAACGAAATATTCCAACTCATCTAGTTGTGGGGCAAGAACTCCATAATCAAAGGCCAAAGTTCCACAAAAAAGGCACCAAAACATATCCTTGTGACGGAAATCCATAATTCCTTGTTTTTTTTGCTACTTAAAAATGGCAATTGTAACTTCTACGGAAAGGTCACATGCTATCCACATGCATATTGGTTGCACGTATCAAGATTATAAGTATGGCAATCCCAGCTTGATGAAAACCCTCATTTTTGCTACTGACCCTAGAACATTCTGACATTGACTAATAACAGCAAATACAGGAAGAATGAATCAAAGGTTAGAAGCACCAAGAATTGAGTTGATACTGTTTATTGAGGAGAAAAGGAAATTAATGAACAAAAGCTTGTAATTGAACTCTATTTGTTCCTTGTAACAATTTCAATCTGAAACTCTGAAACTACCAAAAATCCAACTAATCATACCAAAATAAGGGTGACACGAACAGATATTGACAGTTAAAACTTGGTTTTCCCTTTTCAGTGCGTCCTGTTCTACAGGATAAGGTTAAGAATAGAACAAAGGGCCCACTGTCTCGAGTGAAATATAACATGACATATTTCTATTTATAGGTAGAAACTTCAAAATCATGCTACACAAAAATAAGTAAACAAAGATGTCAACATGTTCTGTATCTCTGGACTGCCAAGGAAATCTATATCATCCTTTCCCTATCATGCTCCCAACATTGATGTATACAACATCTACAGAGAGCTGAAACTCATTAAAAAAATGACAACCCTAGACAAATCTTACAAGCAGAGGAAAATGGATGAAGACGAAGGATTAAAATACTAAATATGAATATCTTGCTGCATTCCTCAGAGACAAAGAGTAAAATATTTCCTGCCAGGGAACTTGTTTCATGTTTGAGGCACATTATCTACCAAATTAAATTAGAATCACTTTAGAAACATATGATTACAGAGATGATAAAAAATTAAGTAGTCACTTCCCCACAAAGATGAATAGTTAACTGATCAACAATATTGAAGGTTTGCTCCCTATGGATAGCTTTCATGCTTAGCACAGAAAATCAAGTTCACCCAAACAGCATATGACTATTCACTTATTTCATGCGCAAAATACTTATGGTGCTACCAAACAGAAAAACTTTTGCGCAGCTTATAAGAATGTTTGACAAAAATATGAATTGTGTTACCTGGTTCCGTGCTCGCAGTACTTCCTCTTCCGACACTTGGTAAGCCAATCTCCTAAGCTCTTCCATTATAACAGTTGACAAGGTCTCCACTGAATCAGGCTGCAATTATAAAGACATGGAATGAGAGAGCAAGATGCATTGCGAGAAGAAAATAGCCAATGAAGTGAATGTGAAAGTGTACTACACACTCAACAGAAACTAGAACCACATAAAACACTAGTGTACCTTTACCATATAAAAATTATGAGCATCAGTAGGTCAGGTCAATGATATTAAAAGTATGCTTAAGCAAATGTATAGCATGATATCCATATAACACCACACCCATGACTAGGATCACAGACAAATTACATTTGAGATAAAACTAGATGCAATTACGAGTTACTGAAGAGAAGCTGGCTTACAGGGGAAGTGGAATAGACACCAAATAATCCCGTGTCATTGTAGTTGGTATTGAAAGACATCATGCTCTCAGCCAAGTTATCTGTGCTGACTCGGCATGCTAGCTGAGATCTGAGAATTTATGCGAACAAATTGTTAAAAACATGTGTATGTTTGGGTGTATCCTATGATTGAATAAAAGTTAGAAAAAAGATTGGAATATATCTTACCCTGAACAATTGCCTACACCAATGCTTCGATTCCATGCTCCTAATAAGCTTTGTAACACCATAAGGGGAATAGAATTTGGGTCAGTCCAAGCTGCCCCTTTGAAAGCTATTGCCAAATGCAATAGACGGATGTCCTTATCCTCCACTGTGATCTATAAATAACCAACAAATCACACTCCTCAGACTACAAACATTAACTATGCATGTTCTAGGAACAAAAGCTTATGCCAAATGAATCAAACCTGTGAGTTAGTGAATATAGCTGGATTTGATTTAACAAGCTGATCTGCAGTGGCTGGATCCTCAGAAAAGTTCTTGAACGATCTACTAATCATGTTCACAATCTCTTCATGGTTAACCGCACCAGCAGCAGATACAACCTAAAAAAACAACATCCAATTTAAACTTCTTTTCCCCCAACAGTTCTACTAAATTTAGGTTGAAACATATACCATACCATTCTATGACCAGAATAATGAGTCAAAATGTATCGTTGCAAATCAACCCTGTCTATAGCCCGAATATTTTCTTCAGGACCTAATATAGTATCTCCTAACGGGTGACCATGAAACGCCGCCATATGCAAGTAATCAAATATAACCTCTTCCATTTGCCCTTGCACCTGTCTAACCGGAAAAATATACGTTACAATATCCATAAGAATCATCAACCCTATAAATCAAGAACAATCAAATAATACTACTTCACCTCTTCCATTTCTCGAAGAATTACACCACGCTCTCTCTGAATAGCATATTCAGGGAACCTTGAGTTCTGCAATATATCAGCAAGCACATCAACAGCAAAAGGCAAGTCCTTAGACTGCACATCGGCAAAAAATGTAGTCTGCTCACGAGAAGTATAGGCATTGAGTCTGGCGCCCATATTCTCAATCTCTTCCTCAAGGGACCGAGCAGTTCGTCGGCTAGTACCCTTGAAGATCATGTGTTCAAGGAAATGGGCGGTGCCGTTGGTCCCGGGAGCCTCGTATCGGCTCCCAGCGTCAATCCAGACGCCGATAGAGGCAGTGTGGATGGCAGATGAGGGGGCAGTTTGCGTTGTGACTCGAATTCCATTGGGGAGGGTTGTGGTTTTGGTTGGAGGGAATCGGAAGAAGGGGGAGTGGTCGGCAAGATTAGGGTTCTGGGAGGTGTGGCGGATGAATCGGGGATCAGGTGAGGGGGGTGATGAGGATATGGGTTCTTTAAATGGGGTTGTTGCGAGAGAGAGGAATCTGGCGAGGGTTGGGGAGGAGAGGGTTGTGAGCTTTCTCTTGATTTGGGAGAGTTGAGATGCCATCGTTGGGTAGGGTTTTCGATATAAATTGAAGAAATTAGGGTTCGGAGATTAATTGATGTTATTGCTGTCGGAGAATTGAAGAATAATCCAGAGAAGGAGAAGTCTTTACACTTGAAACATGAAACTTTAGAAGTGCAGGAGCTAAAAAGCAATTACAGGGGTTGTTGTTGGTTTAATCTGAGAAGGTTCTGTAAGCATGCACTTGTTGCTTAGTCTTGCTAAATGCCTAAATGCAACTTGAAGGTATTGGGGTTTGGAGATAAAGAATGATGGGGATTATTATTGGAGTTGAAGGTAAATTCCAAAAAGGAGAGAGCTTTACGGTTAAAAATTGTAACCTTAAGCTATGAATTGAAGAAAGATGACACCTTTTACGTTGAAGAAAGATGACACCTTTCACTCGTAGCGGAAGCTCGAAGGTGGGCTTGCCTCCGAGAAGAAAGGTAGGGTTTTGCTAGAGTTTTGATAAGGAGGAATTTTTCAAAACAGCTCCAACAAGTTTTTTATATTTCAAAATCGATCTTTTTTTTTATTTATCAAAATTGATCTATTTTTTATCATGTGGGCTTAATGATGTTCCTAAACAGTCGGGGTTGCCAACCCCGACTGCTTAGGACATAAAAATTTCGGGTTTAAGGGTTCTAATTAGGGTTTAACACCCTTCTAAACAGTTGAAGTTACCAACCCCGCCTGTTTAGAAACTTCATTAAGCTCACGTGGTAAAAAATGAGTCGATTTTGATTAAATAAAAAAAATCAGATCGGTTTTAAAAAATAAAAATCTTTGCAGTACCTCCAGTATTTTGATACATTTATTTACCCCTCAAGTTCATCTAATTTACAAGTAAAGCACCCATACAATGGACGTAGATATTTTCACATTTAAGGGGGGGAAAAATTAATGGCGTTTGGATTTTTTTTAATGGAAAATACTTTAGCGCATTTTAGTGCAAGACTTACAACTGGAAACATTTAAGTGCAACTTAGGTGAAAGTACGGGGTATTTAAATGTAATTTAACCTTGTTTCTTTCCGCAAAAGAAAAGTTCTTCAAGGACCCAAAATATGAGATCAATAGGTGGGATAAGTAAGGTGTCCCTCTCCTATTGGATAACGAGTTAGTCATCATTAATGATGACCAACTTGTTATCCAATAGGAGAGAGACACCTCACTTGTCCCCCCTATTAGTCCTATATTTTGGGTTCCTGTAACAAAGCTCAGAAAAAAATGCGAAATAAATTATTAGAATATCCTTCATATTCAAGAGCATTTATTTCGGCCCCTTGTGTTTACAAATGATTTATGTGCGACAACAATAAAACTTTTATTCCAATATTATAGGTTAGCTATATAAATAGAATACTTTTTATTCAGTCTACTGTATAATTTTTCTCTTATGTTAAGATATTGTTAACATATCCTTCTTAATTACTTCTTAATTACTTGTAGATAAGTTCTTTCAGTGCACCTCTAATTTTCTTTAGTCTATTAGTTTAGCTATAACATTCTTAATTGTGCATTACGTGATCTTCGTCCGAATAATGTTAATATATTTTCCATTTGCCAAATGCTATTCTCTGTTCATTTCTCTGGACAGAAGTCTTAGAAAAACTCAGAAGAAAATTTCAAGTACATTTTCTTGTTCATAATTTTCCGTTGGAAAAGATTTTCACATGTGTGGCGTGTGGAGCCCATACCATCCATTCTACACGTACACTCACTCGGAAACTATCCAAACGGAAGCAGAGTACAGAACTACATTCATTCAAAAAGATGAATTGTTCATTACATTTTCAACAATGGCCATATTCTCACAAATTCACCATTCATCATTACTGACATTCTCATTTTCTATCCGCATCCCCTCTCCTCATTCCCCAAAGATTTCTTACGAAAATTTTCGAAAAAAAATTATATGGATGCATACAGCAACTAATTTAGATTCAAACGCAGCAAAACTTTCTAAAATCACATCTATCAACTATTTATCTCACTTCTTGCGAGCAACACTCAGTAAGTTACAATAATCAACTTCCAAATTCTCTTCTGTGCTCAAAGAGTTATGCCCACTGCTTTTGTCAACAAGCCGCTTCATCAACAGCTTAAATTCCACTCAAATCTGCTTCTGCTGTTACTGATGGGGTAGTAGACAACTTCCCGTTATCTTCAGACTGTTTCTTCTTGTTCTTTTTCTTCTCCTTCTCATGTTTCAACTTGTTAGACGCACTGTCACCTTTGGAGACTATTTTGGAGACAGTAAAACCAGCTTCCTCGAATACCTTTGCTCTTTCAGAGGTCAGAGCGTTGCGTGATACAACATCAACTCCATCATAAGTCCACACACCGAGAGTGGCTTCACCCTTGAGTCCAATGGCAACCCAACCTAGACCAGAAACTGCAATATCAACAGAATCGGCATCCCACCTGTTTCCGCTCACACTGAACTCCCTTCTGGTCCATTGGCTGAGTTCTTTAACACGGTCATCACCAATAGGTGGCTGCATTTCAATGAAATTCATCAAACTGGATCAATACTTCAAATCTCATGGACATTTAGAGGTGGAGAAAAAGGACGGTAAATTTCACACCAAAAAAAAACCAACCTCGCCCTGCAGGAATGGTGAGAGGTTTTATACAAAATCCCCTAAACTATACATGTAGGGAATTTTCAAAATTATATCTCCCTAAACTGTTGGAAATTCCCATAGGGCATCAATAGGTAGAGTAAAAAGTCTAATATGCTCTTTTAACTTTTTAGCTAACCCAAAAAGGGTAATGTAGAAGTTATATTTAGTAGATAGAGATAAACTTGTCCAAAATTATCATGAACACTGCACATGACACCTTAAAGTAATTGTCGTAAGTCACAGGACTTGATTGAGACAAGTTTTAGGGGGTTTACTATGACTTAAAAAAGTTCACAGATGTTTTGTGCAAAAACCCCAAAATTTAGGGGTTTATTTTTCAAATTTACCCAAAACACATAAGAAGCAGTGTAAATTATCAGAATAAAAAGAGTGAACAAGAAAATATAAACCTGCAATTGACGACCAAAGTGGTCTTCCATCATTCTGGATGCATTTTCGGTTCTCCCCATGTGAAGGGGAAGAAGTGATGAAGCCCATACTGTAAGGTAGATTGATTCGACTGATGACTCTTCTATATCCAGCCTCACTAGCCCACCGATATGAATGGAGTGACCTGCCTGTTATCAGCAATGTATAAAGAGGAAATTGTATGAAAATTCAGAATTTGCAATGGACTGGATGATAATAGCCAAGACCAATAAGGCTACACGATTTCCAGAATAGAACTACTAAGTTTTCATACTAACACGATTTCCAGAACATAGCTTAAGGTTTTCTCGTGGTGGAAAGTGAAATATCAGATAACATCAGTTCAGGACACCTCCTGTCTTAAAATGGGATAATTACAGCCAGAATCCCCAGAAATCATCGAATCTGCCTTTTTAGTCTTCTATGCCTTTTTCCAAGTAAGATTCCCTTCTCTTGTTTACAACTGTTTGGTCATTAAATTTTGCAGTAAGTTGTAACTAAGAGAGGGCTAAAGCCAGGTCATAGGCAGCCATAAACTATGTCAAAAATACAAGCCATCTTTCTCCATTAAGACGTTGATTAACTGCTTCCAGCCAGAAAGAAGTCTCCTCCTAAAGGTTAAGCATAAGCATACTTCAATGTTATCCCTCTCAAAATGAATTTTGTTAGGGGTAATAATCATGTTCACTTCGTTCTATATTCCACATCTCGTTTATCAAAGCATGAGGGGTAGTGGCATGCCATCTTGACTCTGAAATTTTCTCAATACCCTAACTTTATGCAGATTGAGGCTCAGCCATGACTGTCCAAAGCTTGCTTAAGCTCATTTAGTAACTTAAATGAACAGAAGTTTAAACAAAATTCTATGCTGATATGCATATAATAGCATGGCACAAACATCTAAAAAATTAGCACATTCTTTAACAAAATTTAATATAAAGGCCTGCGGCACTGGTAAGAATGTACAGCCTATCTCCACGCCCAATCTGTTTCATGGATCTTGCTATCTTTCAAATAGACATGTAAATCTTATCTTCATACCAAAGAGAAAAGAAGGTGAGTATCCGCAAATTAGAATCAGAATTTTGCAATTCTGTGCTCCTAAACCCAGTCTATAAATTTGCAACCACATGTTTACGATGTGTTATTTTTAGCCCAAGGGTATAACCAAGCACCAATTTAGGGTGTCGGTGACACCACCATAAGGGGCTTACCACATACGCCCACAACACTCTTGTCTAGTTCCATATCTAGGCAAGTCATAAATCACTATTTGTTTCCAATTACTTATCAATTATCATCCTTGTTATCCATTTCAAGACCCAACTCTTCCTTGCCCCCCTCTAGTTGTCCTGGTCAGATTTTTTAGCAAGCACAATGCACCACTGATCGCAGATTTAGGTTGATTTAGTATCAGCACTAAGAAACTCCATAGCCTCCTTCTCCAGGACTAAAGATGCATGTGTATAGACATAAGGGACACCATTTTTCCACAAGAATTCCAAATGACAAGCATTCCTTGTCTTATGAAACATCAAGTTCAACAGGCGCTCCATCATACCTAAATCTTGATTAATTACATTTCATAATTCTCCCCATATTTCAAACTAGGAGATTTCTTGCCAATTAGTATCTTAAAGAGTAATATATATGGATAAAAATGCATAACCAAACACTAAATTTAATGAAAGCCTTGCTTTTGTACATGCAAGATCCGAAAACACAATATAAATGAACACCCCTTCGACGAAGCATGGAAGAGTTGCATCTGTGTCAAAATATGTAAGATTTTCTCAGTGATAGTAACATCATACTCTTAAAATTTTCTAAGTGATAGTAATATCCTGCTCTTGATGATGTAGCTTTAACATAATCCTTATTCTTGATGATGAATTCAAGATGCAAACCGAACTATATTGATTAATTTGATCATGGATTAAGAATTAAATCCTTGAATATGGTTTAAACATTGTTTTCATTTTTTTTCTTGTTTCTCCTTATCCCAACAAATCAATATTCTCGAAAGTGCTAGGTGCTTCTAGGCGCCGAACATAGTGCCTAGGTGTGACGTACGTGTTTTTAGAACCAAGGGAGGAAGGCTTTTTTTTCCAAAAAATCAAAATCCTATCCTCACTATTTTATCTAAGATGAACTTGGATCTAGTTCTGATCCGATCCATTTTAACATGACCCTTCTCTTCACCCACTGTTATGCTTAAGCTAACTCTAAGCTCTTTTTTATGCGGTGGGTCCAAAAATTAAGCAGGCAGCTTAGGTACTACTTAGGCCTAGGCAGGGGCGAGCACTTTTTAAAACATTGCTACAGATTAGGGATTCCTCTCAAATAACCATATGCACTCCCAATCAGGACAACAAGTTGGTTTATTTGCAACCTGAATGCTATTTTGACGCGAAAATAGGAATATATACTAGGCAACTAATTCATCTCTTAAATTTCACCAAAGCAATGAAAAATCAACCAACCTTAACCCGGTAAGTCCTGGGCCTGAGCCCCTTCCCAACAATCACCAACCTTTGCTCCTCCGCCGTCAGCCTTGTTGTAATCTGATACGGGTGCAAAATCCCCGGCGTATCAAACAACCTCGCCTGCCCACTCAAAACCCCCTCCACCCTAACAATCCCAATC
>NC_033801.1:8623667-8665904 GCF_001876935.1 Asparagus officinalis | reverse complement strand
TCCCCGGCACCGGCGCCTCTGTCAACTCCCCCCTCCTCCCCTCACCACCATCACCACCACTGAACCTTCCCATCGCATTAATCAGCGTAGATTTCCCTGCATTCTGCGCCCCAACCGCCCACACATTCCCCCTGCTCCCCACCATCTCCCTCACACTCTCCACCAAATTCCTCACCCCCCAATCCTTCACCGAACTCACAAGATGAACTCCAGAGAGCTTCAGAAAAGAACCTGACTCGTGCATTTGTCTTTTCACCCATGGCTCTAGCCTCTGCGGCGAGACCGAAGGCGGGAGCACGTCGCACTTGGTGACGACGAGCAGCACACGGGGAACGTTCCCGGGCTTGCCTTCCTTCCAGGCGGTGTAGTTCTTGTCGATGGAGGCGGAGAGAAGGCGAGCGAGCGATTTGGGGAAGGAGCCGTGGAAATCAGACGCGTCGACGAGGAGGAGGACGAGCGAGCGGGGGCCGGAGGGGGAGAGCATCTTCGGGGCGACGGCGCGGTCGAAGTCGAAGTCAGTGCTAGGAGCGCCTCGCGGAGGGTTTCCTTGACCGCCATCGAATGGCGCAAAGTATGCACCTCGCGCAGACAACCGACGGTTGTGGGCTCAGGTTCTTGATCTTCTTGATTGTGTATCGGCTGGAGGAGGCCGGACTTGAGGGGGGGGAGGGAAGGAGGGGGAGGGGGAGGAGCGCGGAGGGGGCGTGGTAGTCGGGGGCTTGGGGAGGTGGGAGAAGTAGCGGGGAGGGAGGGCTGCCGGACTGCATGCGGACGCCGCATCCGGGCGAGAGGAGAGGGAGGCGGGGCTGCTCCGACGTCGTGGACGGTGGAGTCGGAGATCGCAGTTCGCGGGATGAGGGAGGGGGGATGGGGCTGAGAGGAGAAGGGTTTAGGGTTAGGAGTTTGGGGGGGGGGGGAGGGAGGTGATGAGGAGAGGGATATGAAGTTTCGGGGAGAGGCGAGAGGAGAGCCTTCGACTGTGCTGCGAGCAGCATGACGGTTTGAGGAGCGGAGGAGAGATTGAGGATTTGGGACTCTGAGGTTTTGGGTTTTATAGGAACCGGCGATGGCCGCCAAATGCGCAGGCTCAGGTTCGCTCTGCGCCCTTTTACTTTTATATTTCTTTTCTTTTTCTGTCCTTTTAATTTGTTATTTCGTTTTTCACTCTTCCACATTCAAATACTCGAACTTAAAACGGAAAATTCTTTTTCCCCCCTTTCTTTTTAAATAGAGGATTATAGCTAGATGTGCAGAATTTACTTTTTACTGTAATAAAACTTTTTTTTTTGGAACTGTAATAAGAATTAAAGCTAGACGAGCATTTTAAGTTGGTTTACTTATTATACGTTCTTTTTTTATTTTTCTGTGGTTGCTATTGCTGGTGCGCTGATGGTGAATTACGGGAAATCATGACGGACAAATTTTCAAAACCGACCCCTTGGGGTTTTTATTTGCAAAAAACGACCGGTTTTGAAAATATTTACAAAAACCGACCCCAGGGGCTGAAAACAGGTCGGTTTTTGAAATTTTTTTTCCCAAACTTCACGGGAGTTGAACTCCCGTGAAGTTTTTCTCATAACAAAACTTCACGGGAGTTCAACTCCCGTGAAGTTTGGGAAATTTTTTTTCAAAAACCGACCTGTTTTCAGCCCCTGGGGTCGGTTTTTATAAATAAGTGTGAAATGGGTCGTTTTTTGCAATTAAAAACCCCAAAGGGTCGGTTTTGAAAATTTGTCCAAATCATGACTCATCATGAGCAGTTTACAATTTCCCTCTTCGAAGATAATACTTTACAAATTAATACAAAAACATTTTAAGATGATTTCATTTTGAGGAATTATTTTAGTAAGACTTGAAGTAATGAAATTTGCCAACAACTTCGGTGCTTAACAAATTGAGTTTTGAAGTACCGGTGGCAGCAACTATAACCAACATCCAGAATTTCTACCCTCCAGCTTCTGTGAAAATCTCCTCCCACCAAAAATCAACTTCCACACCCATTTTTTTTCCTTCTAATATTTCAATTCTTCTGCATGTTCAGATGATGATGATGATAATAATACTTATTATTATTTTATGTTCAAAATAGAGTGAGCAACTAAAAAGATATCAATATTTCTATTGAGAGAACAAAACAAAAGTTCAACATATTTCTCCCCCTGAAACATGTGTATAAAACAGAGATTTCCCAAAAAAAGGCATGCAGCTACTGTGATACATGACGTCTTCTAGCGGAGCACCAAGAACCAGTAAGCGTTGAATAATTCCAGCACTATGATAAATCACAAACATAGGAAACTCCCCTTTTACTTTGCCAATTCTCACTTCTCATTAAAAAGAATACACGCAGACAAGTTCAAACCTGGAAATGTGTTTTCCCTCTAAAAATATTATGATACATGCCGAATTTTTGCACACAGTCATAAGCTAAACCATTCGTTTCTTGCCAGTATGTAAATACCAAACACTACAGTAGCCCCACAAATGAAACAGAGGGCAGAATTCAGGTGAAAAAGAATCCCATCATATTTATTCACGGCATCTCACAGTAAAATTCTCGAGTAAGCACATATATTGGCAGCTCAGTGCACAGCTTCTCGGCTGTAGAACAGCTCCAACGTCTTTGCAGGTATACGATGGAGAAGTTCCCGAGGGAAAATACGGAGAAGAGTCCATGCAAGATCAAGTGACTGGAAGATGTTGCGAGTATCATAAGCTCCTTGCGTTACAAATTTCCTCTCAAACTTGTCCAGGAACTCCAGATAGAGCTGTGATCACATAAGAAATAAGAAAAGATACAGCAAAATGGAGATTTTTAATTGCTAGCAAAATAGCAAAATAAATTTTGTAATTTAAAGATATATCTTTAATGCGCGAATACGTAGACTTACCAAATCCTCGGATGAGAGCGCCTCCTCTCCAACAACTGCTTTCATTGCTTGAACATCTTTCCCGATTGCATAATTTGCATACAACTAGAGCATTAAGCAACACAGTGTAAGAGGGGGAAAATAAAGATAATATTTTTTATATTATTATCTTTTTTGGGGGAAAGTGGAGAAAACTTCTAGCAGGACAATTAACCTGGTTTGACACATCAGAATGATCACGGCGGGTCATGCCCTCACCAATAGCACTCTAGAACAAAACAAACTCTGTCAGATAAATGTCAATAAATCATAAAATTCACTTTCTTGCATCAACTCTAATGGTAAACACCACATTTTATCAGAATGCAGAAAGCTCGATTAGAATAAATGGCAATGAATCGTAAAATTCACCTACTTTCATCAACCGTGAGAGGGATGGAAGCACATTGATTGGTGGATATATCTGCGGATAGCAAAAGAGTCATCTTCAGATTACAAAGACCATACACCATATAAAAGAAACTAATAACATCTCATAAGAGGCTAGTCTTTAATACATAAGCTAGATATGATACTGGATTGGAATAGGTTATGGTAAAAAATCGAAGTATATGTATACGTCTAATGAATAATACCTGTCGATTATGGAGTTGCCTATCAATATATATTTGTCCCTCTGTGATGTACCCCGTAAGATCCGGAGTTGGATGTGTAATATCTGTTCAGAAAGAAGATTTAGTATTGTTCAAGAAGAAGCATCCAGTAAATAAAGATAAACACTTCATGTGATAGTTCAAGATCATTAGATTTAGCGCCAGCAAAAAAGGAAACAGCAGAAAAAGAATTAAACTTATTCTGCACAGTAGGTGCTTTCCACAGCACACAACAAGCCCATAGTATTGGAATATCATATGTGAAACTTTCTCCCATAGATGAATATATACATGAAGCAAGGCTTTACTGTAACTTACCATCATTAGGCATGGTTAGGATAGGTATTTGAGTAATGGAGCCTTTTCTTCCTTCTATACGCCCAGCACGTTCATATATAGTCGCCAGATCAGTATACATGTACCCGGGATAACCACGTCTACCTGGCACCTCTTCTCGAGCAGCAGATACCTGACCAAAATAGAAGTTTGAATACAGTTCATGAAGATTATTAGCGTTCTCTTCAGGTGTTACAGGTGTCAAAATCAGAGATATCTTATGTCGTGCATTTCAAACCAAATATGAACTGATTCAGATGTTTAAAATTCCAACTGAACTTTTCTTTAAGAGGCTGTTTGGTTCGTTTCCTTGATATAGAGAAATGCAATTCCATGTAAAGAAACACAAGTTTTGAGTTTTCTAAACTTTTCCAAGAAATAGATTGTTTTGCTTTGGTTCGCACATAAAAAATGGTGGGAAACCAATGTATTTTTTTTTCTTGTGTTTGGTTCGCATAGAAAAAAAAGGAAAACTTTTGTAAACAAAGCAGAGAAGGAAAAAATTCTGACGTGGCAGAGTTTTCATCAATTTCACTTGGTTGGGGAAGGAAATCGGAGAGGGAAAAAATCTTAGTTGGCGGCGATTTCAGCAGAGTTTTCCCTCTTCCATTCGAGCGAACCAAAGCGACACAAAGAAATGGACGGAAACAAAAAAGCTGACGTGGAGAGGTTTTCTGAGTTTTCCACCCCTTATAATAGCGAACCAAACAGCCCCTAAGAGATGACTATAGTATTTATTGTGATCAAAGTAAAGTCGAGGAAAAACAGCACCAAGGTTCCAAAATAGTGAATGACATATATAATGACAAATAAGCAAAACCAATGGCAAAAGAAGCTACATAAGAAAGCCTATATGGATTGTTGATTACAGTGCAATCTTATCTGTTAAAAGGACATCAAACCTTCTAGATATCTTTAATTGATAATATAAAGTAAAAAATTAATCCTCTGCATTCACTTTATAGATTAAGACTATGATAGTGCTCTATCTTGAGCCAGCCACAAAGGCAATTGACCACGACAAATGCAGAAACCAACAGTAGCTTTTCTGCAAAATCCATTTGCTAAGGAAACTAGCAGGTACATTACCTCACGAAGTGCATCCGCATATGAGCTCATGTCTGTCAGAATGACAAGGACATGCTTCCCACACTCGTAAGCCAAATATTCTGCAGTAGTTAGAGCAATTCGAGGGGTGATAATGCGCTCAATAGTGGGGTCATTTGCCTGCAATGTGGACCATATTAGCAGGAGGAAAATGTAAGATGCTCCAAATGTTGACTTATTCTAATTTTCCAAGATATAACTCAACAAATACTGTAAACATAACACAAGCCCACGATAAGATGATGCAATGAGGACTAGTCAAGGTACCAGATTGAGAAAGAGGGTCACTCTCTCCATGGAACCGTTTTCTTCAAAATCTCGTTTGAAGAACTGTGCTGTTTCCATGTTTACTCCCATAGCCGCAAACACGATTGCAAAATTGTCATCTTCTGCGTCCTGTCCATTATATTGAAAATAAAAATTAATTAATACTCTGATAGTCCAGGACAGTTTTATTGCAGTTGGACCACAGAAATCAGTTTAAAAAACCTACTGCACATTGCACAAGCAATCTGAAAGATGTAAACGCAAACTATGTTAATAATTTCTAATTTGCTTTCTTAAGAAGAGTCATACTACTCATGAAACATCTGCTAGCACAACAAAGATATTATGGTTTGACCTATGTGACCAAACAAAAGCCTTCGTCCCCAAACTAGCTCCTTGAATTCTATGTGCTAGACTATTTTAGAATATCATAATCTACTTAAAGAAGATAACTCTATGTGCTATACTATTTCCCCAGGATGCTGCGCTGATTGGGTCAAACTAGTAGTTTTTTTGAAGTAACCGTATTTTAATCTTTGCCAAGAGACTGAAAAACACGATGGCTGTAAAAGATGATGGCTATGGATTGTGCTGTTCAAGGAACTTTCCTAAACAAAGAAATTAATCATTCTTGAGAAAAATAATGCATTTTCAAAAAAAAAACTGTTCCGGCTGTATCACCCTTTAGGCCTAAATTGGAAATGAGGGGACAAGAGAAATACTGGAACTAAAAAGAACAATATCTAGCTTTACAAAAAATAACAGCATCTGTGGAATCAAATGCCAGTACTTGAGACCCTGAATACATGTTTAAGATCTCACATCTGCAATACTCTTTTCCCTTATATAAGTTAAAATTGCAGCCACCCTGAAGCAAAAAGAGATACTAGATGTTTCATGATGAGATGAGAATTTGGTAATTTGATGATCTTTACCATTCACCAGGATTTTTACCTTGAAAGGGGGAAAACATAGAAATACTTACTAGGACCAATGGGAAGAATCCGTGCAAGCTATTTAAGAATACTTCTAACTTCAATTTTAATTTACATTATCAATGGACGGGCTGTAATACCTCCAGGAGATTGTCAGATTTTTCCAAACGTTTCACGAGCCCAGCCTGACGACAAATTTGAGCAGCTATTTCATTGTGGGGAAGTCCAGCAGCAGAGAATAGAGGAATCTTCTGACCTCGGGCAATAGAGTTCATGACATCGATGGTAGATATTCCAGTCTGTATCATCTCTTCTGGGTAAGTCCTTTCACTGGGATTGATAGAACTTCCTGCAACAGATCATTATTTTACAAAGTCAAAAAAGATGGAAGACGAAATTCACAATATCAAAAAGCTAATGTCAGATTTTTAAATAAATTATATTCTTGACGAACGTACCAGAAATATCTAAGTATGCCTCAGGCAATATAGGTGGTCCATTATCTATAGGTTTTCCAGAACCATTAAAAATGCGACCAAGCATGTCCAGTGACACAGGAGTTTTGAGAACCTGCATTATAGATAATCAAGAATCTCATCATGCATTTATTCACAGAGAAGAAAGCTCCATGGAGAAAGGTGGTGCATAAAAATCAACAAACAAAATAGAGAGCTGAATAGATGAAAGATCATATATAAAAGAGAAATGGTCCGACTGATATAAATTGCCGATAGTCTATAGTACCATCCAGAGTAGTATACAGAAATCTACATGTACAGGATAGATAATGTCGACATCTTTGGTTCAATGTCGAGAAGTTTAGAAAAAATCAGACAAACAGAACAGATTTACAAAGTGCACTAATTGTTGCTTTTAACCAATTGTAGTAGCTAAACATTCAATACATCGAATGCACATCCTTCAGATCTGCACACATTCACCCACTGAAAATGCAATACAACAGTGCAAAACAAAGTGCCAGAAGCGAAAGGATGAGGCTCAAGGATAATGAATAATACAACTAGAGAAAGGTTGATTACCTCCCCTGTGAACTGAACAGTAGTGTACTTGTTATCGATTCCTGAAGTTCCTTCAAAAACCTGTAATCAACCAGTATATCAAAAAAAATTATTCTGTAGGAATGGAAATTCTGTAAGATAAACAGAGAGAAAATTCTGTAAAATAAACAGAGAAATAAAATAAGTTATATCAAATGAACCTAGTCTAGCATAACAAAAAAAATAAAAAGATTTCAAAAGCACAAAGAAGTGAATTTGTAAATCATAGACAATAGTGCATATCTAGAATGATTAAAAAAAAGAAATAGATGTACAAGCACTAAAGCAGATACTTGTCATGTTATAAAACCGTATAAAGTGCATTTGCATGAGGTAAAAGAGTAAATAATGCAATGAGTAGTGAATCCCAGAAATCACAGAAGATCCAAAAATCTTGGACATATACAGACGTAACAACCTCGTAAATATTAAAATGCCAAGATGACAACAAATAACAATAAATATGTCAGGTTTTTTCTGTAATTAGAGACATTCAGACATATCATAGATTTGCAATCAATCTGTATACAAATATAGAGACAAAATGTCATGTGGTTAACTAACTAAAATTATTAAAGCACATGAAAATAGCCACAATACTTCACAAGGAAAACTATGTAACTTCGAAAGGATAGATTGACATATAGGCAATGAAAAAATATCAAAGTTTAATTGTATAAACGAGCACCAACCTGCACTACAGCTTTCTCCCCATCAACCTCCAGAACCTGACCACGCCTCGTGGTGCCATCCCCAAGTCGTATATTAACTATTTCTTGATACTTGGGACCCTGACATAATTTGGACATATATAAACACCAAAGAAAAATGTGGTTTTAAAATTACTGCAGCGCAGCTTGATAAGTAGTCAATACTAATAACAAAATGCTTACCTTAACTTTTTCCAGTATTACCAGCGGTCCAGCAACTCCAGACACAGTTCTGTACTCTAATCACAAGGGAGAAAAAAGAAACAATGTTTGATCAGCACTTTGCAGGACCTTAAATAATCATATACATGTTTTTTCAAGCAGCCCCAGAATGCAATCTATAGCTTTCCATATATATAAGTTATTGCAAACATAAAAATTACAGTGAATTAAGCATAATATAGAAACATTATTCAACTTCAAGACATGTTACAAAAAGTATAGAAAATATAACATAGAATACATTGCATTAAACACATTAAGCTTGCCTTAACATCATTCACTATTTTTTTCCCATATAAATTATGGGAAGAAGCAAGCTGACAGTTTCCACATTACCAAGAGAAATCATCTTCTTCTGTAATCAAGTAATTTATTATCCAGTTTAATGTGGAACCAGGAAAGCATAGTAATTGCTAACAGCATTCAATTACTCATTTCACTGTACTGTAGTGTCATACAGTAGTTTACCATGGATTAAAAAACTAATCTTAGCTATCACTTCATTTTAGAAAGGAAAGGGATAAACACCACATACCAACATGTAAAATTTTTATGATTCACAACATTTGCAAATTGCTAAATCCAAGGGTCACATAACCATGAGAAACTCTGACATCATTCTGAAATCCTTGAAACCTCCCTCCATTTAGAATAAGCAGATTATTATCATAACTTCATTGGAGGCTTACAAGGTTTCCGTTGACATCACATATTAACCACTAACAACGAAGCGGCAAACAATAACAACATTAACTATTTATTGTTTCTTGAAAATTAACGTCTTAAGTTGCTCCTTTTTTTTTTAATTTTCTAACTGAAACTAAACTAAGTTTTGCAACCAACAATATTTTAATCTTCTACAAAAATATATGCAAGGATGATCCCACATCAAGCATCAATATTCGACAAATATGAAAATTAAACCACCAATTTCATTGAATTTTTTGTCAGGATGAAATACTAGAAATTGTTATCTTAGGGAGGAAGCAAGAAATGCAATAAAGCATAGCCTTGAGAACTAATAGGACAATTAAAGTCTAAGCCTGATATACCCATGCCAACCTCCAGTGTTCCTTCCTCCATGTTGATGTTGTTCTGTACCGAGCCCATCTTCAACCTAGAGACCTAAAAAAATAGAATCACTCAGTCAACGGAAATTCAAAATATACCTCAAATCATTCCCCCTAAAATTCAGAAAATATGTATGAAAATATCCACCAAAAAGCTAAATTTTGACATTGAATCAAAGCTCTTGCACTATTCAAACAATATGAAGGAAGCTTGAAGCTTTACGAAATTTCTGTGACGCCATAAAAAGACAGATCTCATACTTTCTAAGAGATGAGAAAACAGTCAATCCAAAAGAACAAAATTTTAGAGGCTGCTTCACAGTCTGCTAGGGTTAGTTCACAGTGATCGAAGAAAAACACCAAAAATTTTAAATAAGTAGCACTAATTCGACTGAAACAACAATAAAAGCTGAAAAATCTACTTAAGAACTAAGTGAGTTTTTATTTCGATTCTTACGAACTTCAAACTGAATTTAGATCGTGCCCGAACTCCTTAATCAGTAATAATTGTTCATTTGCCGGATTAAGTTGGGAGAGAAGCCTAAATATATACAGAGAACAACAGATTGCAGAGGCCGATCGCTGGGTGGCGAGATCTACGAATAAAATTACAATAAAATAAGAAGAAAACGAGGAAAAATTGTAATCGCGCGATTGAGATATTTTTACCTTGAAATTTGATCTGCCGAAGGGAGAAAGAGAGGCTGACAGAGACGAGAAAAACGCGCGCCCTTTTATTACTTGTCGTCGTAATGATCCGACGGCTCTAAACATTTACATTTTAGTCCCCTCAAATTATTCTCTATCACTACTAACAAGTATTTATTGATTTGCCCATGCAAATTAAGTCCCCAATAATGGGTCTTATGTGCAATAAACAAAGACTACACAGAGCGAGCATGTAAAGGAAAAAAAAAATCAGATCCATTAAATAGAATTATGGAAATGAGAAATATCTGAGTGGTTGCTTCATATGCACGTGGACAGTTGTTTTTGAGCTAGCTTCTGATTCATCAATTTAATTACCTTCTGAAAAAAAAGATATCAATTCTAGTAAGGCATAATTGTTAAATTTCTCTATTTTCTTTTATGCAGCTAGAGCTATAGCTATGCGTGTAAGTTTTAATCACTGCGTCCTTTTATGGCTGACCCATTCCCTCCATAAATAAACACATGAACAGTTCATTGATTTTATTTTTAGAAATCTGTAACATTAATTTTGGAATAATAGAAAATGCATGAATGGTTATCTTACAGTTGTGAAGTAAATCAAGCCACCTATCAATGAGATTTGCATCTGATTCTGGAGAGAACAATATGATGAGAAGATAAAGTACCCACCTATCTTATCACCGTTTTGGCACTTTTGGAGGCAAATGCTAACAAAAAGCCTCTGCTTCAACTGGAAGCATAAATTCTCAGATCATTATAGATAAGGATTTTGCACATATAATATAAGAAACCCATTAGAAATTTAGGCCGAGAGGCTTCGACAAGGGGGAAAATCGTAGAAAAACATTTGTCATGTAATTCAGCTAAGAATTTAGGCTGGCACTATGCATGTAACAGAATTCAACATAGATTCATCCGCTGCCCTCACAACGATCATAATATCAGAAATATTCTAACTACAAATTCCTGCAAATTTCTGTCTATATGTCTCCCCTGCTGAAATGAGAACAAAAGCCATTGGGCTATCTGTTGCTGTCCGGTGTCACTAGCTCTTCGATGCTACTTCTGTACTTGGAGATCAATTCCCTGCAATGATTTTAGCAGCCAGAGCAGAAGCAAATAATTAGTGTCCAAAAAAGTTTCCCATTTTTAGCAAAAGTCAGCTAACGGTTTCACTGATGCAATGTAAACCTCCTTTGATTTAGCTGTTGCTTAGTCTCTTCCAGCTTACGCTTTTGTCCTTCAACCGTCTGATAGAACACACGTAACAAAAGGAATGGTCAGCATAATGGTTACAAAAACATCTAATCTATATTCAAATTATTCATCATCATCATCATCATAGCTATAATCTAAGCCCTTCACATAAAATTAGAGTACACAATGGAATATAGGGCTCCACAAGATGAACAATTGGCAGGAGAGCCAACTAGCAAGTACGAGAGAGCCAACCGTATTGCTCTCGTGAATGAAGGTCATGAAACCAAGAAGCGTAAACTTTGAGAAAAAGTGTGGTTTCAAAGTTACATACGCCTGAAGATAGTGTTCCATATGACAGAAACGCTGATTCAAGTTCTGCAGAAAAAGATGGTGGTCTCAACTTCTCATGGAATCAAATATGGCATATACCAAGCTTGGCACAAATTATGACTGAGAAATAACAATCTCTTTTTTGGTAATCATGGAAAAACATCAATAACACTCATCTGATGAATGCACTAGGAAATAAACTACCAAAAATGCTTGATATTAAATTTTTCATATATTCCTCTGTTTCTTCTTCAATAAAATAAGCTCAGATATCACCAGTTAAAGCCTATATATTGGATACGGACAGAAGTTTGTCATGATCAGATACCATTGACAAATATAGAAGCAAACACTTCGATAAGTTAGTTAGGAGCTCATGTAATACGACAGAGACAGGATTAACCAGTCACCCTCATCCCGTCTATTTGATGCCAGTATGGACAAACCACTTACCATAGCTTTTGTGCTAAGAGATCCCGATATTGAGTTCAGCAGCTGCTGACACTTTTCAAAATGGTTGGTCAATTCAGTAACCTAGTGGAAGAAAAAAAGAAATAAATATGTCAGCCTCAGAGGATAATACATGCTTATAAGCATTATCCTATTCTGTAAGAGCACTGCTACCAGGACCCAAAAATAGGACAGATCTAGAGGGACAGGTGATGTGGCTGCTGATGTGTTCAATAAATCATCATTGAGCTGGCTCAAACTAATAGTGCATTAAGAGTATTTTCATAATTATAGCATGTCATCCCTTCCAAATTCCAGTATAACACAAACAGAAGAAATTTTCAATGTCATATGCCCAAATCCAAGATCTGCAGAAAAACATCGCCTCCCGCCATCGGCATCAGCAGCGCCACTTCTCACTCCTACATCATGACCTTTGTCTTCCCATGTCCAGATATAACATATAATGAAATTATTGTGATCACACGATCAATTACAATTGATCATTAGAACTGTTGACCCATTTTAGCTGGTCTTGATTGATGAAACAATATACAAGACATGGTCTGCGTCTGAATTTTTTTTAAATGTTGGTATTAATTCGAAAAAGAAATGTGATTTCATTATCTTTTAATAAATCAAAGTAGCATTTTTTGTTGGATTCTCACTCACAATAACTGGCTTTCTCCTCTCCGTTGTCCATTCCACTTCAACTTTGATCAGATGGGCTTATGAAAAAGATCACTGCTTGTTTTGAAGCTCAAGAGGGAACCATACCTCTGCTTCTTCTTTGCCTTACACTTTCTAACCAAAATATTCGGAAATTTTGGGGCTTGCTATATGAAAGAAGCTAGACTGATGTAGAGAAAGCCCTTAATGGAATCTACCTACTGAGATTTTACGATGATTTGATTTGCCAGGGTTAGAGAATAATAAGAGGAGAAATCCCCATTAAGAAAAAATCGACTTTGCATCCCCTCTCATTTGCACTGGTTCCTTGTCATCATTCAACAGATCAAAGGCGCAAGAAATAAAAAGAATGGCGAGTAGGGTGTGAACAAGAGGAAAGCTGTCCTTAATTTCAAAATGCCGAGACTACCGTTAATTACGGCTTCTATGTATCCAGGTTGGAATATAAAAGGATGCCAAAAATGTGGAAAAATAGTTCCCCTTCAGCCGTTCCACACTATGGTCCCATATCTTGGGTTCAAAAAAAAGTATTCATTCTGTAAAGCACAGGGTCCAGACTTCAGACTGTAGACCTTCAGGTTCCAAGATGTCATAGAAACATATTTAGCATCCCAAAAGCATAAAAGACTGAATCCTATGTTCGGAAAAAAAAATATATTATCATAAGAACTAGTGCAACCCTGGAAGAACAAGAAACAATACCTTGACCATGTCAACAACTAACGAAAGATGAGTTTTGACGATACAGATTCATTAAAAAATCATAATGTTTCTTTAACTGAGTTCACAACGCTATCATGATTGTTTCTTTTGTTTGTAAGGTACACGGTAAAGTTACCTTTTTTAGTCATCTGCTACATTTACCAAACGTACTTGAGTCTAGAGATTATATAAACTATGCTTTCAAGCAAATCATGATGGTTAGGAACATTTATATCCAAAAAGAATCATCTATTTGCATAAGTGTGTGTTAGCAGAAAGCCAATTTCTTACCAGTGCATCTGAATGCGGGTCTCGAGTTCCAGTTTCAGTTATTTCTGCTAAACTTTCCACCAACTGAAAGGAAGTAAAACCATTAGGAACCAAGAATAGAACTTAGGATACTGAATCCAAATTCAGTCATGAAGACGTAGTATAACTTACAACATAAAGCACAAAGATCAAAAGTTCAGCATGTGATTTCACTACTTCAGCTTTCAAGTAACCATATAGAAATTAAAAGAGTACCATATGCGTCTCTTATAAAGATCAATAAGTAAAGAACTGTCAAGATTAAGCGTGTACTAAGGCCCTACACAAGGCATGCTAAAGAACCACATAATTGCTCAAAGATATTTTGTAAAGGTGGTCGAGAAACTCAAGTCAACTATTAAATTGTCTGCAAGTCTGGTTGAAGGATACAGAAAGAACAGGATGGGATATTTTTCTCAAATTTAATATACACTTCTCTTTCAATCAACCTAGTTACATAAGAGTATATCCTTTAGCATATAGCATAACCTGATAAAATTAAGCTATTATCCTAGCAGTAAATTTACTGCTAATAGCATTCAATGAATTCATGAATTCTTGTAGAATAAAAAAATTCATCAGCATGAGCACCTTAGGCTGGACTGCATTAGCTTGATTTTTGTTTATTCCTTTAATTTATTTACATGGTATCAAGTACTGTAGCATGCCTTATGTTTTGAATTTCCTGCAAACTATACCTAAGCTAACACGCAAGAAGTTACAAATATTTTAATGAGACCTCATAACACATCATGCATCCTGAGCACGGCTGTCCTCCAATTTTTGCTTCATGTCCTTCGTCTAGGTGGTTGATCCATAAATATTTAGCCATAAACTACAGTTATGAACGACATGGAAACTTTAGGTGTTCAAGGGCAACTGAAAGTTATGTACACAGTTGATAGCTGACTGATAGACTTTGTTAATCAAAAGTTCTTAACATTGGCCCACCCCACCCCACCCCACCCCACCCCCCAATGTGTGTGTATGTATCAATGTTGAAAATAACGAAAATGGGTTATGTAACGCTTGACCTTCTATTAAGAGTTCAGGAAAAAAAACATAACACATAACGTAGATTATATTGTTTATTAATTATTTAAATATTTTATAAATACTAACAATTCATAATAACTTTAATACTTAGAATCATCAAACTTTTCAAACATACATCACAATGATCAAATATAAAAATATACTATCACAAATACTTAACAAAAGTTAGCCATATATGACTAACAAGTAACAACCATCCCAAAAAGCATCATCAAATGATTAAATACATTAACGTCGTCAAGTTTAAGGCAATAAAAATAAGTCTAAAATAAACCAAACACTTCCAACTCTCAAGTTCTTAACTTTACAAAAATATTCTAATTCCTAATCAAGTTCACTAAATCAACCAAAGTAAACATGACAATGTAACAATAGTAAGAAATTATATACAGAGATTATGTGCAAACTTAATTATATAATATTTAGCATTAGCTGAAAACTAAAAATTAAAACCTAATTAACCCACTAATTAATCACTGTACTCTAATTCTGTGGTAGATCTTAAAAAGTTATGTTGAATGGTAAAAATAGAGCAGCAAGTTTGATATGATTTAGGGTAAATTGGCAATAGAAAATATTGAAATTTGGAAGATAATTTTAAAATCACTATTTATTTAAACGATATAATCTAAGATGCTCAATACATAACTGAAAAATAAAAAAAACAATCTCACCGGAGTCACAGAAGCCACGGATAGCCAGTGGAGTTTAAAAGGAGGCAAGGAGTTAAGGTTTGGTTGGAGGAGGCGAAGAGATCGCATATTTGCAGGAAAAGAATAGGGTGATCATGACTAAAAGGGGTAGAGTTTAAATAATTTGGATGGTGGAGATGAATCCACCGTCCTAATTAGAGATGCAATTTAACCTTAAAAAACTCATGTTAACTGGTTATATAATGTAACGCACATTTAACGCAATATAACATGTTTTTTCTGGATTAAATTGTTTCAGCGTTAAATGGATGTGTTACATAACAAGAGGGCACCGTTAAGTTACAAAACGGGTTATATAACGGGTTTTTTTCAACTATTATATATATATTTCATTACTGTTGTTTGGGAACAATGCAGAATAGGATGAAATATTGCCAGCATCATGAAGGCCACATCAACAACTATATTTATAAATGTCGTTTTCTTCCTTTCCACCGATACAAGAGACCAAAGAGGTTTTGCAAAAGCCGTAGTGGAGTTCAAACAATGGTGTTGCACACCAACATCAATGGTTGACGTTGCATTCAGATGGGATAGCGTAGCACATCCAGCTACAAGCAAACATACATCACTACACAAAGCATTTTCAACTAGTGCTCCCACCATGATCTTCACCTGATGCCAAACTCTCGCCTCTAATAACTCCTCCTAGCTTGTTTCATTTAATTATCCGCTCCTCTACCTCCCTACCTCCTCAAGAAGGAATTCCTTATATAGCATAAACTTCAGCAAGTAGATGTTTTCTACTTTTTTATATTACACGTAAAAATAAAACCATTACCAAGTATTAAGTGACTATGTGAGTGAAAAGATACTGCACCAACACTTCAGAATTTAATATGTATAAAAACACGAGCTTCATACTACATAACAGCTAAATAAGCAATCATGATACGATAAAAGACTATTACAAGTTCAAATGGAAAATCATAAAATCCATGAAAATAGGACAAATTTTTGAAAACACCCATTTTTCAAAATTAAATAGCGAAATCGACCTTTTCAGAAAAAAAATAGCAAAATCAACCCTTTTCAGATGAAAAGGGTCGATTTTGCTGATGGGCGCTTTTTTGGAGATGGACGAGACCAGTACTAGTCATATCCATTTAATTGTCTACCCGTGACCCCCCCTTGCCCCCTCAAACACCACACCTGTGACTCCCCTTCTAACTCCGTGTCCTCATCGTCTTCCACCAAAAAAAGAGGCAGACCCCCAAACCCTATTTCCGACAACAGCAAGAAGAAGCACTTCAAAAAATTCCCTTTCACCGATTTTGGAAGGTACTCATCTCAAACCTAACCCTAACTGTAACCCTAACCCTGATTCTATCACCAATCTGTTTCCTCCATCCAGTTACATGATCGAAAAGAACCGGAAGCTCAGGCAGCAGTTCGCCGCCGCCGTCGTTTCCTCTTCCTCTCTTGCCAGTGAAAACCCCGGCGGCGGAGGAATGGAAAAGGGAATCTTTCGCGGTGTCTCGGTCTTCATTAACGGGTTCACAGTTCCTTTGAGTCAGGAGCTTAAGGATTTCATGCTGAAGCATGGTGGCCAGTTCGAGAACTACTTCTCGAGGCATCGGGTGACTCATATTATTTGTAGCAACTTGCCCGATAGAAAAATAAAGAACTTTAGGTTGGTCTTTGGATTGGACCTTATTTTGAGATTGATTTGCTATTTGAATTTGGGATAGGTGTGTGTTTTTGTTTCAGGGCATTTAGCCAAGGGCTCCCCATTGTGAAACCGACATGGATTTTAGATGTGGTAGCAAATAAACTATTGAGTTGTAAGTTTTAACTCATTGGGGAGTCACGGGTGCGATGTTTGAGGGGGCAGGGGGGTCACGGGTAGACAATGAAATGGACGGGACTAGTAGTCCCGTCCATCTCCAAAAAACGCCCATCAGCAAAATCGACTCTTTTCATCTGAAAAGGGTCGATTTTGCTGATTTTTTCTAAAAAAGTCGATTTTGCTATTTAATTTTAAAAAATGGATGTTTTTAAAAATTTGTCCATGAAAAGACTAGGAACCAAATGAGAAATAACCATTAATTTTCATATATCTTGAAGCTGTTAAAATCCAGAAAACTGATTGAATAGTTGTAACATGTTAATCTTCATCATAAGAAGTTTCTATCATCTCAGTTGTATCCTATTCCATCAATAAGCACAATTATATTGATATTATGATGGCCTCAACTCAAAGCAACCTGCGTGCCTGAGGCCAACGAATTATAAAATGTTAGATGAAATGGAACCCAGAGTGATGCAGAGAGGCTAAAGCAGGGTCCATGGGAGCTAAGCACATAAGTTCCCCTCCCAGTTTGACAGCAAGAGTATCCTCACAATTAAAATTAATAACACCACATTTCGTGGCTGCTCAACTTTGAGTAATAAGTATCCTCCAACACCTCCAGAAACCTCACAGACCCTTTTCCCTCCTTAATCCACATAAAAAGTTTCACATGTCGCTTTCCATTCTTAAAAGAGTTCTAACATATGCCTATATTGGTATGTAATGTATGGTTTGTAGGCTGTCTAAAAATCACAATAGATAATTGATCCCCATCAAGCTTCAATAATAAAAGTTACAATCAGAGGACTTTCATGTCAACAAATGAAAGCTACAAATGGAGGACTTTTCACATAGATTGAGAATAGTTACAATTCAACGACACTTCCGACGACTGATAAAAATTCTGTTCAGTAGCCTTCACAATCAACTGTGAGAGTTACAATCTGACGACTTTCACACCCCATAACAGCTAAAGCAAAGATCAACGAACAATAGTCTTCGCAATACTGTAATAGAAGAAGTTACAAATCAACAACCTCTTCCAAACGCAAAGTCCACCTCTGCACTTCTCAACTCAAAACGCATGCGGCCTGTGCGTTCCTCAGCAGACACCCAACTCTGCGCAGAGTTAAGACCCGACATACAAACGGCCCGTGCGTCTCCAAATTCTATCAGACACTCAACTCTGCGTCTAAAATCTAAGACGCAGAGTTAAGACTCAGAACGTAAGCGGCCAGTGCGTTTTCAATCTTTAGCGGATATATAACTCTGCGTCTCAAGTCTAAGACGCAGAGTTAAAAGCCCAGAACGCCAATTTAGGCGTTTGACTTGTTCAAACACGAGCTGAACGGCCTCAAAACCGTTTATCTCACGTTTTGAGGGATTTTCGCCCACTTAGGAGCGGATTTAGGGGTTGGTTACACCCCTTATCCCCCTATAAGTAACCGCATTACTCAACTGAGTAAGGGGTTGAAGATTTTGAGATCAAAACCGCATAAGGTTGGATTCTTTGGCAGAGGGGGTGAGATCGCTGGAGACCAAAGAACTGCTTGGCAGCTAGGAAGTCAAATCTCGAAGGATTCTTCAGCAACAAACAAATCTATTTGGCTATTAACCGATCATTCGGTTTCAACAACTCTTTTCAAAGTTTTCAACTCGCTCTGAGTTTGGAAACTCATTAAGAGTTCTAAATCAAACTTGTCATACAAGTTCATCGTTCCCACGAGATAAAGACGGTTGGATCGTCAACGGAAAGCAAATTCGACGCAAACATTCGAAGGAGGCATTCCATCGCTACCAAGAAGAACCCAGTTTTAAACAAAGGAGAGAATCCAGATCATTCTTTTCTCTTTTGTAATCGGGAAATCCAATTGTAATTGAGATTAAGGAATACAAATCAAATTTCCTTCATTCTTTTTACAGCAAATTTTCCCACAAACATGGTTGCAGCTGAAGAATTCACTGAACACCTAATTCTTCTCTGCCTTTACTTGTTACACATGATCTCCTCCATGTATCACAGATTTTATATGAAACTTTTTATATTTCAAGTTAATCTTAAATCCAAATAGGTATGAGATAGGTGGTAAATTTCTAATCTTTGTTATTTTGGGAAGTACAAACATCTTGCTTATCTTAAATCTAATTTTGCAGTACTTCGGTTCGGTTGTCCCTCATAGTATAGATAGAAATAATCAAAAATATGAAGCACATTAAAACTTGATGTATCACTGTCAAATTGATGTTCATAAGTTTGCAGATTAGCTTGCGATGCATGATATACAATCAATATGTTCCAATTTTTTACCATTTTATATGTCCAAGAGAACACAATCTGGAAGTCATTAGTTATAACAACTTATTGATAACCCATAATTGATTTCAGGTAGTAAAAAGAAATAAAGGCCATATAAAGTTGCAAAGAGTCCAAAAAATTTCCCCCAGTTCATCCTCCAAAACTTAATTCTTTCGTAAGACCAAATAACTCACATGAAGAAGATGGAAATGAGAAGCCAGAGACTGATGTTGCTGCTGTTGTTGTGGCTGCTGAAATTGCTGCTGCTGCTGAAATTGCTGCTGCTGTTGTTGCTGCTGAAATTGCTGCTGCTGCTGCTGAAATTGCTGCTGCTGCTGGTGTTGTTGATGATGTTGAAGTTGGTATTGGGGATTGATGAGAGAGTGATGAGATTCGTGAGTCTGATTAGGGCTCATAATGGATGATGATGAATTTGGTGTCGGCATCATCATCCAACCTCCGCCTCCGCTGCTGATACCGCCGCCGAGGAATTGGGGATCCATTGAGATCAGAGGAGGAGGAAGGAGATCAGCAATTGAGATCGATAAACTTGGGGAAGAAATCTGAAGCTCGGCCCAAAAATATCAGCCCCTTGACTTCTATAATTCCATATTACTCCCTCAAATCTGTGAAATTCGTAGAGTTATTACAATTTGGTCCCTCATTGGCCAGAATGCCGTCAGCTAATATTTTTCTAAAGGGTTATTTGCAATTTTACACTCTAAAATTTACACAATATTAATTTTTATACCCCAAATTTTTTTTTGAAACTTTAATACGCCAAGTGTACACTTTTTTTTGTCTTTGATACACCAAACTTTCTTTAACACTTTAATACCTCCAAAGTTTACATATTTTTCAACGTTCATAACCCGAAAGGTTCCACGCCTTTTTTAACTTGATACCTCAAAGTTTATACATTTTTTAACTTTGATATACTAAAGCTTGAGGTATCAAAGTGTCAAAAATAAAATTTTAGGGTATCAAAGTTTAAAAGGTAAAATTTTGTTGTAACAAATGTGTCACAAAAAATACTTCAAAATATCAAAGTTAAAAAAGGTGTAAACTTTAGGGTATCAAAATGTTAAAAAAATATTTGGGGTATTAAAGTTAGAAAGGTGTAGATCTTAGGGTATCAATGTGACAAAAACCATTTTTTTAACAAGTTTGGTTTTAAGTGAAAAATCATAACAAATGGGTATTTTGGTCAGTGAGGACCAAATTGCAAGACCCTTCGGATTTGAGGGACCATTATGAAATAATTGAAAATCTGAGGGACTAATATTAAATCTTTTTAGATACAAATTATCCTTTCAGGTAGTAGTCCCTTAATCATAGGTATTTTGATAATAGTCTCTGAAAAACCACTACTATGTTGATGCTACTCTCTAATTAATTTCACCATTCAAAAAAGTGAACTATAATTAGTGTTAGCCCCCTCCACATTGACACCACCGCCGACTGAAGTTGAACTCGAGAACTTCATTTTCAAAATTGGCAGTTCACTCGGGTTTGAGGGTCTAAGCTAGAAGATGAAATATGGAGTGCGGTGGAGTATCAACGGCCTTTTGAAAATATTTCAATAAAAGAATCGTTGATTTTAATGGGTTCGCTACAATTTTATCATTGGGGAAAGAAAAAAGATGAAACTATTTTCTTAATAGGTTCGAGATTAGTAAGTTGTGGGTTTGGGTTTGGGTTTTGGTAGAAATGGACATAATTGTCCATTAATGCCTAATGTTGAAGAAAATAGAATATTTTCCCCTGTATTTATAACTTCCACTAATCATATACACTAATATCTAACATATTAGTGGTATTTGAGGGACTAATATTAAATATGAAGATTTGAGGGACTAATACAAAAAATACCTATGATATTTTTCTTTAAGTTTTGTTTTTATGGCGCTTTTGGCGAAGATAGGAATCGAACACATGCCTCCCACGAGTGAGCGACACGGCTTTGTCATGCGACCCACTAAGCCGCCCCAAGAAAATACCTTTGATTTAAGGAACATCTAATAGCTAAAACCCAATTATTTGAAGTTCCTTGATTCTGACATGTTGGTTCAAGTTAATTAATGCTCCTAAAGGCAAAGGAGTATTTTTAGTCATTTTTTCTAGAATTTAGCCTTGTATCAATTTTAGGGGTTTTCTGTTAAATCTAATTGAGGTTATGTTGGAAAAATTTATCAATTAATTAAGATTATAGCATGAAATAAATCCGAAATCAAAATAAATGAGAGATAAGAAAAATTAGGCCTGACGGGAGCAGTCGTGTATTCACTGCCCTAGAAGATTGAGAACCCGCCTATCGCCCTAGCGCAGATGGTTCCCTCCCCCCTAGCGGTAAAAGCCCCCGGAAACGACCGGCCTCTGCACTCGGGCGAGAGTGCAGAGCTTCAGCTCAGATGAAGGAAGTTGCCCATAAAATAAAATTAAGATGTAGATGAAAATAATATGTAGGGGAGAAGAAAAACAAGATAAACTTGTTGTATATTTTTTCTTATTATTTTGAGCTCAACATACGGATATATATATAGAGAGCAAAACTTCTGTCAACTTAAGTGGACGTCCACTAAGTTTCTTATCCATTGATGATCACTTGATTGAGCTACATTGTGGATGATCCGTTCCGTTCAACTTGATCTACATATTCTAAAACCTCAACACACCAAATTTGGGGTGAACCCGTCGTAGTTTGACCATTCATCCACTCGTATCAATTTTAACGGTTTCGAGTGAATAGAACTTTTTACATGGCTCGACGGAGGGTCAAACCACAACGAGTTCACACCAAATTTGGTGTGTTGGGGTTTTAGAATATGTAGATCAAGTTCAACGGAGCGGATCATCCACAAATACGGATATATATATAGGGTTGGAAAAGACGTTACAAAACCCGTAATTAATTCCGTAACGTTTGTCATAATGTATAGCCATTATGCTCATTTTAAATTCTAATTAAAGCATATTTTAATTACAAAATTTATTAGTATTCATTAAGGCAAAATTACCTTTTCTCCAACAAAATATCCAACAGTCCCCCCAAAAGGCAATATTGACTGAAAACTCAAAATCAATAAATCACAAAAAGAAAATAGGTTGAGCAACCTTACATATCGTGAATTCGGGAGAGGTAGCTTTCGGTTTTGAACATTTCCTTAGTGAGTTCATCGCCACCTGAGGGACATAATGGACTAAGCCTTGAATTAGGCCCTTTGAATCAGGTATTGATAAAACACACACACACAATACGTCTTCATCTATTGAGCAAAGCGGGTTGAGCGTTAAAGGTCATGCTCACAATAAACCAACTCAAGAGAGTTTCTAGGGGTCAGCCTTGCCCCCCCCCCCGCTCACAATAAACCGACTCATGAGAGTTTCTAGGGGTTAGCCCAGCCCCCCCTAACCGTGGCCATCACAGTTCCTCTCACGTAGGTAAGTCCTCAAAGGGTACTACAGTTGTTTATTTAATACCCCCCACAATACACACGTTTGACTTATTAAGAGTAAAACTCAGCCTAGCCAGTTGTATCATAAAAGCATCGTCATCATAGAGAAGGGGTAGTAGCAAATGCTACATAAAAATATATAAATATATCTAGGTCGATGCTCCACGCGAGAGTCACTTGTCCAGCTTGTTTCTACCACATTGAACCAATATTGGGACTACGTCTCCAAATAAGGGTTAGGTTGCCGCTGTCAGTGACCTCATCTATGGGCTTAACCTCATCTCCCTCGATGAATCCAGAACCACACTCCTGGATAATCCCTTAGTCAAAGGGTCAGCAATATTTTTCTCAGACTTTACAAAGTCCAAGATCACAACTTTGCCTATCAGACGTTGTATTTATTTATCAAGTTCTTATTTTGTTTTGTAATTAGTCCTTCATATTGTTTGAAATTGATATTAGGTCCTTCTTTAAAATTAGTCTCTCCAGACAAGAGTACAAGTAGCAAGATGAGAGATTAATTTGAAACAACTTATAAGGATAAGGAGCCTAATAGTAATTTTTAACTATCTAATGGACTAATTTCAATGATTTTGAACTTTTATTTATCATATAGATAGAAGTTATAAGATATACCTCTTGATTTGATTTTTAAGACATTGATTCATCACATATCCTGTAACTAGACATACTAGTTGACAGAGCATATTTATATCAACTCTAATCATTTCCTGAAATGTCAAGAGAAAGCATTATACATGTAGTAAAATGAAGAGCTATAAAATGATTCTTTTAGTCACTATCAAAACATGTTAGCATAGTTATTGATGTCTCTAGTCAATAAACAATGGATTATAATAATTAGACATTTTCATTTTAAATGTCTAAACAAATTTGATATGTGCTCATGTCAAGTAGAAATTGTAATGATCAAATATTATCAAGGAAGGAATAGAAAACAAAAGTACAAAAAGGTTTGTCATTATTTCCGGGTTCTTTGGGAACACAATATGTTGTATATTTAAAGAACTAAATCCCAACATTGCTAATAGAACCTTTAGAGTTCAAAAGATAAAGGAATCAATTTAGCAACCAGAAAATTAAACAGCATTTTTGAATGCAACATGTAAGCATAAAAGGTCATGGTTTATGAGCATAAAAGATCGTATGCTATGTCTGAAAATGTAACTGCATTAAAGAGAACTAAAATACTTTAGTTATATCTTCACATGCATGCATATGCACATATAAGAATAACATTACTAATAGATACATGCAAAGCATTAAGGAGAACCTTATAAAAGGATTTCGTATCTTAAAATATACATCATACTACATATACACAATTTTTTTTAAAATTTTCTATTATAAGAGGTTGCAAATTTGGTTGCCTTCAAAGGGACCATCCAAATTTAAATCGGTTGCCTACAAATGAGACTTTCCAAATTTAAATTGGTTGCCTTTAAAAGAGACCTTCCAAATTTATGTTGCCATTTTCTAGTACCACCTCTTAAACACATAATAATAATAATAATAATAATAATAATAATAATAATAATAATAATAATAATAATAATAATAATAATAATAACGTGCTTTATTCTTGCATAAAACCTTGTAATTAATCATGTAACAAATGCAAGTTATCTAAAAAGACATATGAACATTTATTGCAATATCCATCATGATGCAATAAAGGAGATGAACTTTACATTTGAAGATTTGAAATATAATCCATCATATAAAATAGAATTTTAAAAGATGCACCTCTTTGATTTGGTCGCTCATATATTGATCATTTATTATTAGGAATATATGATGCAAGAAGCGTAATTGAATAAATGCATATGAATTTTTCTCATAATTTCGGTCCTCTTATTCCAAACCAAAAACTCCTAAAGTGAAAAGGTTAAAGTTTTACCCGGGTAGTTAGCCAGGTAAGGATAGTAATAGAGGTTGATCAAAGATCAATTAAGTATATCGTTCCTTGCAGAGCGCGTTACGCAACCCCTAAACCTTACCTTAGACACCAACTAATCCAAGAAAACTTGAATCGGTTCACTCAATGAGTTTTTGTTCCTTAACAGTATATAGAAACTTTAAAATATTTCCTGCAAGCATTTAATTTGCCTAGCAATTATACTGCAAACATATGTTGGATAAGGCCGAGGAGGGTTTTACCTTTTGATGTTCGAACCTCATGATTTACATGTCGTGAGAGTAAAAATTTGTTTTTGTGGGGTTTGTCAGAACGACTCCGGCCCGCCCCAGCAAGCTTAGAACATCAAGGCTGAGAACGATTTAATTTGTGGAAGAGATTGAACTTCAGACTCGTGAGGTAGGGAAGGCAAAGAGCCCACTTGCAACATCTTAAAACATCAATTAAAGCAATTAAAACAATTAATTACAATTAATTGTAAGTAACTGCTAGAATTAATTAGTAGTAATTATTATAACTTAATTAATAACAATTAATTAAATTTAACAGAAAT
Organism: Asparagus officinalis; assembly: GCF_001876935.1. Taxonomy (NCBI): domain Eukaryota; kingdom Viridiplantae; phylum Streptophyta; class Magnoliopsida; order Asparagales; family Asparagaceae; genus Asparagus; species Asparagus officinalis. Next base: position 8,640,519 of record NC_033801.1, on the reverse strand, counting down.
ATTTAATTACAAATTTCTGTGTGAACAGTAACCAAAACTGTTTTTTTAACAAAAGGTTAATTAATAGATAAGCAATTTAGTAGCAAATTTTTTTCCTGATGAACAGTAGACTTTTCCAATGAACAGGTAAAAGTTTATTTTCGGAATGAACAGTAACATTTACAAATATTTTTCCCTTTTCTGATTTTTGAAAAATTTGCAAATGAGCAGTAACTTTAAATATAATTTTTTCGGATTTAAATTAAAAGCTATAAAACTAATCAATCTTCTAGATTGTTGGAAAAATTTATCAATTAATTAAGATTATAGCATGAAATAAATCTGAAATCAAAATAAATGAGAGATAAGAAAAATTAGGCCTGACGGGAGCAGTCGTGTATTCACTGCTCTAGAAGATTGAGAACCCGCCTATCGACCTGGCGCAGATGGTTCCCTCCCCCCTAGCGGTAACAGCCCCCGGAAATGGCCGGCCTCTGCACTCGGGCGAGAGTGCAGAGCTTCAGCTCAGATGAAGGAAGTTGCCCATAAAATAAAATTAAGATGTAGATGAAAATAATATGTAGGGGAGAAGAAAAACAAGAGAAACTTGTTGTATATTTTTTCTTATTATTTTGAGCTCAACATACGAATATATATATAGGGTTGGAAAAGACGTTACAAAACCCGTAATTAATTCCGTAACGTTTGTCATAATGTATAGCCATTATGCTCATTTTAAATTCTAATTAAAGCATATTTTAATTACAAAATTTGTTAGTATTCATTAAGGCAAAATTGTCTTTTCTCCAACAAAATATCCAACAGGTTAAGTGATAGGTTTAAGGGGGTTTTAGTTTAAACCTAAAGTTTTATCCCATTTACAAAGAACTCTGCCTAGTTCTATATGTTGCAATAAACCCATCTTACAGGGTTTGTTTATTTTTAAACTCAAAATATAAAATATAAAGTGTATATCGATGGTTCCTCGTGACTATCAATGGTTTTATGAGCACCATCGATGGGTGCATGTAGATCGTTAATAGTTTAATTTTAAGTTTCTAAAAATCTGCAATTGGTCATTGTAGGCAATCTATGATGCATATCGACCATCGATGGTTCACTATAGGCCATTGATGGTTCAAAATTAACTTTTTGAAATTTTAGGATTGTTCACTGCACACCATCAATGAGCCTTGACCATCAATGGTTTCATGACTAAAATCAGCATAAATAATGATTTTCGCATCGTTTCGCTCATAACCTTCGTATACATGTGTTTATATGTATTATATCATCTCAAATATATATTAGTGCCAAATGAGAGTTTATTATAACTCAAACATGCTGACTATGTCCTAACAAATAGAAGTTGCAACAAATGTTAAGATCTACACTTGGTGGGGATTTGATCCTCTCCAGGGGATTTGATCCTCTCCACAACCAAAGAGCACTTTTAGTTTCAAAATTTAATTATTTAATGTATAGATGTGGTTTATCTTTTAGAATGTAATCTATTGAAATAAGTGCAATTCATGTGAACATGATAAATATTAATTTTATTCCGAATAAATCACAATGCGCAGTGTTCAAAGCATTACAATATAATCGTTTTAATCTCGACACGCATGTGAAACGACACGCATGTCAAACATCACAACCTTACTTCTGTAACGTATAATCTAATATTATTATAAAAGTGAGTTGCTATGTTAAAACATTTCTCCTTAATATGCCCTCCAACACATAAAACCATGCATACATGAGACACACAAATACTTAATTTTTCATAATGTCACCATTGACTACACATCCATCCATTCATACATACATGATGACACATTCATACTCAAATTTTTATTACCACCATCTTTATGACCATCAAATTTTTATTTAACTGTTGTATGATGCGGAAGCCAAACAACCAAACCAACGTGCTATGAGAAATCAAATCAAACGAACGTCGAGAGAAGGCCAAACGAACCAAATCAATGCCACAAACACAAACAACCAATTTTAACGTGGTTCAGCAAGTTGCCTACGTCCACGGGGCAAGAAGGGGATAGAGTTTTTCACTAATAGAGAAGAAGAGTACAAACTGATATTACAAATCACTCAAACTCACCAATTAATCTCACCAATAAATCTCTAATTCTCTCCAAACAAAACCTTAACCAATAGCTCAGAAAATACCTCTTTTTTGTGCTCCAAATATCCTTAATTTTCTTCTCAATTCTCTCTTCCAATTGTTCCATATATATAGAAATACTAAAATCATAAACATACTAGGAATTCTAAAACAAAAACAAAACAGATTAGGAATCCTAATAATCTGTTACCAAAACAAATTAGGAAACATATTAGGAACCTGCTATCCAACAATTCTCCACTTCGATGAAGTTTTCCCAAAACTGAGCCGACACTAATACCAATCAAACGTCTCACTTATTGCGTCCAGTACGAAGTAGAACAAATCCACGACAACGACTTAATCCACAACAAGTCGAGAATCCAAATAAGAATGCGAACAAACTCCAAATGTCGGTATCAACTCACCAAACCGACTATATCATAAATAACTGCCTACATATCCTCTTGCCTAAGAAATCAAGCATTCACGTAGTTTACCCAAACGGCCTCCAAAGGCCCTCAATCAAATAGAAAAGTTTACAGCTCTTCACCAATATCACCAACGGATCTGCAACTGATAGCGCTCCCAATGTCCCCAAACTGAAACAAATCAAACACCTCCACCTGAGGTGAACTAATGGCCGTATCCAAAACATGTCCACCAGCTGCACTCGAATCCAAAACCAACTCATCATCTGCATCCAAATCCAAATGATCTCCAAACTGTGTCACCTCAGCTAGAATTCCAAACGATGCGGTATGATCTGGAGTATGTGGAGTAATCTCCACCCAATGTGAAGTAGCATCACCCTCCACCCACTACGATATCTCAATGATCTGATCAACATTCTCCACCTTCCGAGAATCAAATGTGACATACCTGCTCAGAACAAAATCAAAAGCTCCTAACTGATAATCAAACAAACCTCTGAATCCCAAACGTGCAATCGGATCAAATCTCACATCCTTGATGTGACCAAATGTTGGGTAACCAAATATTCGACGCAACCCAAAATCAGAAGCAGCTCCATCAGATCCAAAATCTCCACACGCAGCAGTCGGCAACCTATGACCAAGATGACCCAAATATGTCGAAGCTCCAAAAATAAAACCAATGCTCGACAACCAACACCGATCCCCCTCCAGTAAGGAACGACCCATCAAAACTGTCATCTCATCTCGTCGGCCCAATGTCTCCACATCAATAAAGTGTCTTAAACTGCCATGAGCTCAGCACAAATGCAAGAAAGAAACACTACCAAAGCTAGAACGACGGGTTACCTTTCTGCCAATACACTTCTTCAAATTGTTATTGACTTCTAGGACTTCACACCAACGGGACCTGGTTGTAACCCACCAATACCTAGAACAATTCCCAATTGCAAAAAGCAAATACCGATTACCTCCCAATGATGCCTCCTTAGAAGGCCCCCAAATACCTAACTGAACACCACCTAAAAGACCCCTCGATCGATGGATAGAAATATCAAACTCCACCTCGGTCTTCTTGCTCATACCAATGTGCTCAAAGAACTTCAATCTGTAGGTCAAAGCACTTCTCAACAAACTATGCACGACATAACCAATCAAATAACACAACCTCAATAAATGCCACAGTCTAGCCAAATCCAAAAAAGTCGTCAGCTCTCTATCAAACACCATGCTCCCAATCAAATAATACAAATTATTCCTTCTAACGCTCTTCATCACAATCATGGACCCCAATGTGACCTTTAAACGTAAATCGACCAAGGTCACCCTATAGTCTGCTGCCTCCAAAACTCCAGTGAAATGATGTTCTTCTTCAACTGAGGAACGAACCTCACTCCAACTAACTCCCGAATCACTTCATCACTCATCCTAAACCGAACGGTACCGATATCACCAATAGGACATTCATGATCATTACCCATGAGCACGACCTCCCCTCTTTCTAACTCCTGAAAGGTGGAGAACCAATCCATCCTAGGGCAAATATGGTAAGAAGCACCCGAATCTAACATCCACTCTGTAGAGTCAGCAACATAAGTTAATGATAGTGCAGATAACGAGTAGCCCAAAGAATCTGAATCTGAATTATTACCACTAGTCTTGATAGCATTCACCTCTGAAGCTTGAATAGCGTTTTCCTTATTCTTCCCGGCTCGATCAACCAACTTTGGGCATTCGTCTTTCCAATGTCCATCCTCTTTACAAAAAGCACACTGATTCTTACGAACTCCAAGATGTACCCCTCTAGACTGTGACCTCCTACCACGGTTTGGAATCTTTACTCTTGCGACCAATGTCCCAGCTACCGGCTTAACTAAAGTCTTATTATCCTTCTTTCGAAGCTGATAATTCACAAGTGCAGCGGTGACCTCACTATAAGAAAGAGATGTCTTCCCATTAATAAGAGTAAGAATGAAGGTCTCATATTCCTCGTCAGGCAATGAACTCAACAACAACACCTTGTCCTCATTTTCAATCATCACATCTACATTCACCAAATCCGTAAGAAGCTTCGTGTAGTGGTTCATATGATCACCAATAGCGGTCTCCTTCTTCAATTGGAAGCGATAAAGCCTCATCTTCAAATGCAAGCGGTTCTCTACACTCTTGGTCAAATACTTGCCCTTTAGGATCTCCCAAATCTTCTTAGCTAAAATCTCATTGATCACATCATATTTTAAATCTTGAGTCAAACAAGATCTAATCACACCATACGCCGTTCTATTCATCTTTTTTCAAACCTTCTCCTTAATGTCGTCCGGTTTCCCATCCAACTCCAAAGTATCTTCCAAATTTTGTGTATTGAGCGCATTCAAGACTTCACATCTCCAAAGACCAAAATTATTTGTGCGATTGAACTTCTCCACATCTATTTTCATAAAGTGAATATTCAAACTTTGGATGGTCTTCACGCTGAAAGTACCATCCATAACTCCTTCTTTCCCGACCATCTTTCTCAAAGCACCAAAACAAATGCAGAATAAATAAAGAATAGATCCAAAACTAAAAAAGATAGAGTCTTTATCAAAAAGATCCTATCTTTATTACTAAATGAAGCCCTATGCGAGCCTTCAAAACGATCTACTCCTTCAAATAACCTAAGCTTAGCCCAAACTCTGATACCACTTGTTGAGCTGCGGAAGACAAACAACCAAACCAACATGCTATGAGAAATCAAATCAAACGAACGTCGAGAGAAGGCCAAACGAACCAAATCAATACCACAAACACAAACAATCAATTTTAACGTGGTTCAGCAAGTTGCCTACGTCCACGGGGCAAGAAAGGGATAGGGTTTTTCACTAATAAAGAAAAAGAGTACAAACTGAGATTATAAATCATTCAAACTCACCAATTAATCTCACCAATTAATCTCTAATTCTCTCCAAACAAAACCCTAACCAATAGCTCAGAAAATACATCTTTTCTGTGCTCCAAATATCCTCAATTTTCTTCTCAATTCTCTCTTCCAATTGTTCAATATATATAGAAATCCTAAAATCATAAACACACTAGGAATTCTAAAATAAAAACAAAACAGATTAGGAATCCTAAAAACTTGTTACCAAAACAAATTAGGAACCTGCTATCCAACATTAACCACACACTCATAACATTCATCCACTAACTCCTAACACTAAATATAACTTTCAAATTCTTCTCATAACCCCCAATCTTATTAAATCATATCACATTAATTAAAGTTAAAGAATTTACGACTATAATATTATAACTATTATTTACTATAGTTAGATATATTTTATAAACTACAGTAAAACTATTAATAGTTACTTATATTTTTTTTACTAGACTTCAATATTTATATATAGAAACTTTATATTTATAGATTAGTAAACTATATAGTATAGTTAGTATAAGATGTACATTAATTATCTTTGAGGGATGTACATTTATCTTACTTTTTTGTCACCTAAATATTATTATACATTTTTTACTCAACTTACTCCAACTAAACCTTCCTCAACATCCAATAAAGTACTTAAGTCCTATTAACATCATTCAATAGTCAATGCTTTTGATGTATAGAAATAACGCCAAGCTCTACACCTACTTCAAGAGGTTCCAGGCGAAAAGGTTGGAGGTCAACGATCTAGGCAATGTAGTTGCTATGTCTGCTCTCATGACCGGCTTGCAGAGCAACAAGTTGGTCGACTCGCTTGCCAAGAAGTCAGTCACTAATCATGAGAAACCAATGGCCAAAGCTCATGGTATATGGACATGGAGGATGCCCGAGCTTATAAGGCATCAACTAGAGCTACAGAGACCTCCACAGCTACAACTTCAGCAGCAACAGTGTCACTTGCCCCGTCGACTCCAGCAGAAGCATCGGTGGTGGCGCCGCCACCAAGAGACCCTCCAAGAGTCGACTCCCGCTCTAATTGGTCCAACGGGAGGGACCGACAGAGGGACCCGGCTCCGAAGTCTGCTCTCACTAGCTTCAACACCCCCTCACAAAAACTCTTGCAATGGTCCAAAAGGAGGGACACCTCAAGGAGCTTGTTCCTCAGATGAGGTCATATCCACGGAATCGAGACACTAGTTAGTTTTTCTATTATCACAAGGATCACGACCACCTCACCAATGACTACCGTATCCTCAAGAGGGACATCAAGGATCTGATTGAGAGTGGGTACTTGAAGAACCTCGTCTCTCAGAGAGGCCATCCATAGGGAAGCTGGCCTAGCCAAGGCGGATAGGAGATCCCGCTTGTGGTCGCCTCGTCCTCGACCCCCTCCAAGATAGCCAACCCCTAGAGACCAGCCATAAGAGGGTCATCATATGATCAGTAGTGGTACCACCGCTAGAGGTAATCCAAAAACACCTGTAAGAGATATGCTAAGAGGGCGTTACGGGTTGACCAAGGCGACAAGAGGACGAATGTGGAGGAGCCCATCTCTTTTGGGATGCTGACCTGCAAGGCGTTGAGACACCTCATAACAACCCCATCGTCATAACAACGGGGATTGATGGCTACCAGGTGAAGCAGATCATGGTCAATATAGGGAGCTCGATGGACATCATGTATATCGACGCCTTCAACCAGATGGGCATCAACAAATCTCGCATGCTCCCCTGTAGAGGTCTCCTCATTGGATTCACCGGCCACTCTCTTTTTGACAGAAGAGATGATTACTCTCCCACTAACAATTGGAGAGTACCCTAGGCAAACCATCATCCAAGTTAAGTTCCTAGTGATGAACCTAAAGTCAGCCCACAATATTATTTTGGGCCTAAGCGCCCTTCACCTTCTACGGATCGTTCCTTCAACTTATCACTAGATGATGAAGTTTTTGATTCCTAATGGAGTCAGAGTCACCAGGAGCAACTAGCGAGAGGTCAAGTCTTGCTACTTGCTCTCGACCAAGGTTAAAGGCACGCAAGACACCTTGCTTATTGAAAAAGCATGCCTCCAGTTGGAGAAAATAATAGAGCGGAAGAGGACAACACCGGTGGAAGATCTTCAGGAGATACCAATTGACCGAGAAGGACAGAAGACGACCAAGATAGGGTCCAACCTAGTCGAGCCCTTGCGAGGAGCATTGACAGAGTTCTTACATGCAAACGCTGATGTGTTCGCCTGGGGACCTGAAGATATGTTGGGGATCCCCCCCAAAGAGATAAGCCACGAGCTGGTTTGTTTGTGGAAAATTTGTAGTAACTAAAAAATGAAAGAAATTTGATTTGTATTCTCTCGATCTCAATTATAATTTGGATTCCGATTACAAAAGAGAGGAGAATGAATTTGATTCTCCCATTTGTTTAAAACTGGATTCCTCACGGTAGCGATGGAGTGCCTCCTTCGAATGCTTGCGTCGAATTTGCTCTCCGTTTACGATCCGACCGTCTTGTCTCACGGGAACAATTAACTTGTATGACAAGTTTGATTTAGAACTCTTAACGAGTTTAAGAACTCAGAATGAGTTGAAAACTCTGAAAAGAGTTGTTGAAAACAGAGTAATCGGTTAAGATGCCAAGTGGATTTGCTGTTGGTGAAGAATTCTCCAAGATTTGATTTACTAACTGCCGAGCAGTTCCTTGATCTTCAGAAAACTCACCCTCTCCGCCCAAGAATCCAACCTTATGCGGTCTTCTTGATCTCCAAATCTTCAACCACTTACTCAGTTGAGTAATGCGGTTATTTATAGGGGGACAAGGGGTGTAACTAACCCCTAAATCCGCTCCTAAGTGGGCGAAAATCCCTTAAAACGTGGGATAAACGGTTTTGAGGCCGTTCAGCTTGAGTTTGAACAAGTCAAACGCCTAAATTAGCGTTCTGGAGCTTAACTCTGCGTCTTAGACTTGAGACGCAGAGTTGGGTGCTTGCTGGGAATTGAAAACGCAAGGGCTATTTGCGTTTTTGGATCTTAACTCTGCACCTCAGACTTAGGATGCAGAGTTGGGTATCTGCGGATGATTGGAACACACAGGCCGCTTGCGTTCTGGGTTTTAACTCTGTGTCACAGAGTTGAGTGTCTGCTGAAAAACGCACAGGCCGTGTGCGTTTTGAGTTGAGAAGCGCAAAGGCGGACTCTGCGTTTGGGAGAGGTTGTTGACTTGTAACCTCGTCTATTACAGCATCGCAAAGACTAATGCTCATTGATCTTTGCTTTAGCTGTTATAGGGTGTGAAAGTCGTCAGATTGTAACTCTCACAGTTGCTTGTGAAGGCTACTGAATAGAGTTTTCATCAGTTGTTGGAAGTGTCGTTGAATTGTAACTCTTCTCGATCTATGTAAAAAGTCCTCTGTTTGCAGCTTTCATTTGTTGACATGAAAGTCATCTGATTGTAACTTTCTTTGTTGAAGCTTAATAGGGATCAGCTATCTATTATGATTTTTAGACAGCCTACATGGTTCTCGACAGACACACCAAGTCTGTGCGACAAAAGAAGAGACATCTTAGCCCAGAATGTCAGAAGGCGACAGCCGACAAAGTCGAACGACTTCTTAAAGCTGGTTTCATCCGGGAAGTCCAATACCCGAAGTGGGTGGTGTAGTGTCTCGAAAAAGACAAATCAACTGGTTCTTCAACTGCTTGGTTGTAAGAAGGGATTCTATCGCCTTGTAGGAATCTTTTACAGTCGTTCTTCTTCAAGTACAAAAGAAGATAAGATTGATTCAACTTCTCATTTGTTTAACATAGGTTCGATGTGGCGATGAGATGCCTCGCTCAATGGTCGTGCCGAGCTTACTTCTCGTTGACGTCGGAGCAAGATTGCTTCAATCCGAGGAAGAAATAGTCTAATAAACTAACTCAATTTTTTAAGCCCGCCTACTTCAAATATTAATCATAAACTCGAAATGCTCCATCAACTCTAATATATAATATAATAATATAATAGAGGTTCATATAAAGAGTTTTTTTGCTATAAATCTAAAATTCCTTAATTTATTTATAAACCCATCCACTTTTAAAAGCATCTTAGATCTGAAATACAAAGCGGTAGTCTCACTTTTGCCTTTTTTTCATTTCAATATTGTGACATTGCAAATCATAGATGACTTTTGTTAGCATATATTATTTGTTCTGAATGGTTAATGTGTTGGGGATTCGAAACAATCAATCGAACCCTTGCCCTTCCGGACCTTGTGTTGAAAGTAGGAAAGTAGGAAAAATACCACAAACAAAGATCTAACTTGCAAAAACAGTAAAGGAGATGAACACACAGATTTAACGAGGTTTGGCAACGTGCCTACGTCCTCGGGAGCCACACCACACAATCTCTTTATTAATTGAAGAAGAAAATACAATCTCTCAAATAAGGGGTTAATCTCTCTGAGATTCTCTCTCTCTTTGCAGTCAAAAAGCTCTCTTTTTGATGTAGTACAAACCCTAAAATCGTTTGGGGTATATATAGAATCCTGGTTGAAACAGAATCCCAAAAGGAACAGGAAACTGCCAAAAATACTCGCGGTCGACCGGCCCGGTCGACCGATCAGATTCCAGAGAGTTTGGCGGTCGACCGGCACGGTCGACCACAATCAAAACCCGAGACCAAAATACTTACAGGGTTTTGGCGGTCGACCGCGACCTGATCCAGGCCCTCCCAGTCTCCTGTGCACGTTCGCGGTCGACCGACCCGGTCGACCGCAGATCTGTCTGCGTGTTTTTCTGATCTTTTTTATTCCAGCTTTCATCTCGAACTTTGGGTCTACATCTTAGACTAACAATCTCTTACTTGGAGACCAAAGTGCCTGCAATGAGTTTCCTTGAACTCTCCCCTTCTTCGCATGTATCTTTTCCCCGAAAAATTCTTCCTTCAATCAACAATATCCCGGCGATCTCGCCGATCCTCGTAGTGTGGCTCCGCCTTCGTCTTCTACTCGTGAAGGCCAACTAAAGTTGCGTACAACTCCAGTTTCTCAATGGTGACTGCCTTCGTCAACATGTCCGCCGGATTTTGACTCCCCAAAATCTTCATTAAGTGCAACTTTCCGTCCTCGATCAGCGAGCGTATAAAATGGTATTTAACGTCGATGTGCTTCGTTCTGGCATGATATACTGGATTCTTGGCAAGATGTATAGCGCTCTGGCTATCACAATAAAGAACTCCTCTCCCTTGCTTCAGATCCAACTCTTCCAAGCACCCGTTCAACCAGATCATCTCCTTGCTTGCTTCAGTCACCGCGACATACTCAGCCTCGGTTGTAGACAAAGTCACAATCTTCTACAGACGTGAGACCCAGCTCACTGCTGTTGACGCTAAGGTATAAACATACCCCGTGGTGCTTCGCCTCGTATCATGATCACCGGCGAAGTCCGCATCCACGTATCCTTACAGTACCAATTCCTTCCTCCTGAAACATAGTGGTTTGTTTGTTGTCCCTCTCAAGTACCGCATTATCCACTTCATGGCCTCCCAATGCTGTTTCCTTGGATTGCTTGCAAATCTGCTCACAACTCTCACTGCATGGGCGATGTCCGGCCTCGTGCAAACCATCGCGTACATGAGACTCCCAATGGCCGAAGAATATGGCACCCTGCTCATATGCTCTCTATCTGTATCTGTCTTAGGCGATTGCTCCTCAGATAGCTTGAACTGACTTCCAAGGGGTGTGTTAAGAACTTTAGCATTCTGCATGTTGAACCTCTGAAGTATCTTCTCAATGTATTCAGCTTGGCTCAATCTCAATGTCCCTTCAGCTTCATCCCTACTGATTCGCATCCCTAGAATCTGCTTTGCTGCACCCAGATCCTTCATTGCAAATTCCTTTGCTAGCTGCCTCTTCAAACTGTTTATCTCTTCTAAACACGGTCCTGCTACCAACATGTCATCAACATATAATAACAAAATAATAAAGCTGGACTCGAACCTTTTGAAATAACAGCAATGATCCGAATTGCATCTTCTGTAGCCATTGTTCTGCATGAAATTATCAAACTTCTTATACCACTGTCTCGGAGCCTGTTTCAAACCATATAAGCTCTTCTTGAGCTTGCACACCATCTCTTCCTTTCCTTCTTCAATGAAGCCAATAGGCTGCTTCATGTAGATTTTTTCATCCAAGTCACCATGAAGAAAGGCAGTCTTCACATCTAACTGCTCAAGGAAGAGGTCTTTTGCAACTACCAAACTCAACACCACTCTGATGGTTGTGAGTTTCACAACAGGGGAAATATCTCCGTGTAGTCTACTCCTTCCCGCTGTTGAAACCCCTTCACAACTAATCTGGCCTTGAATCTCTTGCTTCCATCACTCTCATGCTTGACCCGGTAGACCCATTTATTGTGTAAGGCTTTATTCTGTGCAGGTAGCTGGGCTAACTCCCATGTCTCATTAGTGAGTAGAGAATCCATCTCCTCCTGCATCGCATGCTCCCACTGCTGAGATTCACCTACTTGCACTGCCTCTTCATAACATTCCGGCTCTTCGCTATCTATTAAGAGTAGATAATCAAGTGACGGGAGGTATTTGGGATTTGGTTTGGGTACCCTGGATGACCTCCTAAGCTCCACGCCCTAGGTAGTAGCTTCTGCACCTGTAGTCTCCTCCGTTCTACGGTCAGAACTGACATCGTCGCCCCCATCTGGAAGTTCCTCCAAATCCATGTATTCGGATCCACCTGTATCCGTAGTGCTGCTCCTACTGCTTTGGCTATCCTTGGCATTGTCCCTGTCCTTGTACATCACCTCCTCATTAAATATCACATCCCGTCTCCTGATGATCTTCATGTTCTTTTCATCCCAAAGGCGATACCCGAACTCATCAATACCGTATCCAATGAATGTGCACTTCTGTGACTTAGCTTCTAGCTTGTCCCTGATATGGTCACTGATATGAACATAAGTCACACAACCAAATACCCGCAAGTGTGAGAGATTTATCTTCTTTCCACTCCAAACCTCCTCTGGAATCCTAAAATCTAATGGAACTGATGGCCCGTGATTAATCAGGTAGGCTGCCGTATGCACCGTATCCGCCCAAAATGTCTTAGGCAGACCTGCATGTAGTCGCATGCTCCGCGCACGCTCTGTCAAGGTCCTGTTCATCCTCTCTGTAATGTCGTTCTGCTGCGGCGTCCCTGGAGTAGTCCTCTCTAAGCGAATCTCATTCGTAGCACAGAACCTCTTAAACTCCTCCAGCTCGTATTCTCCACCATTATCTGATCTCAAGCACTTCACCTTCAGATCTGCCTCGTTCTCGACCATGGCCTTCCACTTCTTGAAGATTTCGAACACCTCTGACTTGTGCTTCATGAAGTAAACCCACACCTTCCTCGAGTGATCGTCGATAAAGGTGACGTAGTATCTCGAACCGCCAAAAGAAGACACACTGGCTGGGCCCCATACATCTGTATGAACCAACTCTAGCTTCTGAGCCTTAGGTGGCCTTCCACCCTTCTGGAAACTAACCCTCTTCTGCTTCCCAAAGATGCAGTCTTCACAAACCCCGACTTCCACGGTGTCGATCCCGGTTAGCTTTCCTTGTGAATGTAGAATTTTTATCCCCTTCTCGCTCATATGCCCCAGCCTATTGTGCCACAGATCTGTACTCTCCTTGCTAGCTACAATTACGAGGGTGTCACTCGCATGTGAAGTGAGGTAGAGAGTTCCTGTTTTATTGCCTCGGGCAACAATCATCGTACCGTTGGAGATTCTCTACGAATCCCCGGTGAATGTTGAAACGTAGCCTTCTGCTCCAAGCTGTCCCACCGAAACAAGATTCCTCTTCAGCTTCGACACGTGTCTCACGTTCTTCAAATTCCACTTAGAGCCCTTTATCTGTATCTGAACGTCGTCCTTTCCAACAATATTGCAAAGTTCATTGTCCCCCAAGTATACTTTACCAAAGTCCCCTGCTACATCGTTCTGAAGTAGTTTCCTATTAGCAGTGGCGTGGAAAGAGGCTCCTGAGTCGATGACCCAAGAATCAGAATCGCTATGCATAGCAAGGATCAAGACATCCTGCACGATATGAGCCTCCTGCTCACCCGCATCCTTCTTTGGTGCTTTACAGACCAAATACATATGGCCCTCCTGGCCGCAGTTCCAACACTTCCCTTTGATGGACCTAACCTTCGAGTTCGGCCTCTTCTTCACTGATTTCGACCGATTCCTGTTCTGGTTCCCTTTCTTCTGGCTTCTGCCTCTCTGCTCGAAACTTAGGGCTGAACTTGAACCTTCTGATTCAGACGATTTCCTTCTAACCTCCTCGGATAGAATCATGCTAACAACCTCATTCAGCTTCAACTTCTCTTTCCCCGCCAAATTGTTGATTGCTGTCACACAACCTGCCCAACTATCCGGCAACTGCGATAGTAGTAGAAGGGCATGCACTTCGTCATCGAACGTGATGTCCACGGAGATAAGTTAATCAACAATCGTGTTGAACTCGCTGAGGTGCATCGTGAAGGACCGTCCTTCTGTCATCTTGAGGTTGAAAAGAGTTTTGACTAGATGCACCTTGTTTGCTGCCGACGGTTGCTCGTACATCTTCGCGAGCGCTTCCATAAGCCCCACCGTCGTCTGCTCCCCGTCAAACTTCTCGATCTTTGATTTGCTTTCCTCTGCCATGGCTTTCACACAAATTGCTGAACGAAGCTCTAATACCAGTTGTTGGGGATTCGAAACAATCAATCGAACCCTTGCCCTTCCGGACCTTGTGTTGAAAGTAGGAAAGTAGGAATAAAACCACAAATAAAGATCTAACTTGTAAAAAACAGTAAGGGAGATGAACACACGGATTTAACGAGGTTCGGCAACGTGCCTACGTCCTCGGGAGCCACACCACACAATCTCTTTATTAATTGAAGAAGAAAATACAAGCTCTCAAACAAGGGGTTAATCTCTCTGAGATTCTCTCTCTCTTTGCAGTCAAAAACTCTCTTTTTGATGTAGTACAAACCCTAAAATCGTTTGGGGTATATATAGAATCCTGATTGAAACTGAATCCCAAAAGGAACAGGAAACTGCCAAAAATACTCGCGGTCGACCGGCCCGGTCGACCGATCAGATTCCAGAGAGTTTGACGGTCGACCGGCGAAATACTTACAGGGTTTTGGCGGTCGACCACAACCTGATCCAGGCCCTCCCAGTCTCCTGTGCACTTTCGCGGTCGACCGACCCGGTCGACCGCAGATCTGTCTGTGTGTTTTTCTGATCTTTTTGATTCCAGCTTTCATCTCGAACTTTGGGTCTAGACTAACATAATGTACAATACAATTATAAATAAATTTGTTTAAATTATTATTTTTTGACATTTTCATACTAATATCGCGGCGTGACGCAGATTAAGCTCTCTACGTAGATGTCCACCGGCTAGGAAGTCTTTCTACATTAATTGATACATAGCTGTCACATCATATGGCCACCTCACAGATTACAGGTAATTAAGAAGGACGAATGAATGAATAATTCTACTAGTGAGAACTCATGAGGTTGTAGAAAACAATATATTCGTTGTCGTGACACAGAGTATAATGACGTCTGGCAAGAAAATCTTAGTCACGGATAATAAGATTAAAAAAGAACATTTTAGATAAGAGACTTTCTTAAAAAACAAAATAAAGATGAAAGTTTCTTGCAAATAATGCATAAACTTAATTAATCTTTCTCCATGTCTCCTATGATGACTATGAATATAGACAATTTGCCGAATCACATAAATCTAGATGTCTCCTATGATTATTATTATTTTGTTATTTCTTGTTCTCTCTAAGAATTGTAGAAAAGATTGTTGTAAAAATTAAAATGAAGCCTAGAAGTTGCAAGCATACAACTTAAACGTTAGAGAGAGAGAAAAGAACAAAAGCAAAAGACAGAGAAAGAGAAAATAAAGCAAGAGGTAGAAGGAAACTAGAATTGATGCTAAAAAGAAACACTTGAGAGTAGAAAGAAAATAAATGCAAGAAACTAGAATTAAGAGAAGGAGAGAAAAACTAATAATTTAGAATTGAGGGGGTGTTTGACAATTCAAAAGTGAATTAAAAATGTGTAAGTTATTGTTATTATTTTTGTTGCAAATGACTTTTGCATCTACGTCGGCACGTAAGTAAAATATAGTGTTTGTTTGAAAAATAAAATTATTTTTCAAAAGTGCAATTCAAAGATGATGTGAAAAAATATCATTAATAGTAAATATAGTTAAAATTACTTAATTAAAATTACTAGTTTTGTCACTTTCATTTGACTTCGTCACTTTTTTAAGGGAAGTAAGAATTGCATCAAGTCCTATATGGCAATTTTCTTACATTTCACTTTCATAACCACTATTATGCAAACAAACACGTAAAATGTTAAAGCAAGTCACTTTATCGCTTCCATTTTTTCACTTATACGCAAACCAAACACCCCATAAAGAAATAAGCAAGTATGAGAAGCTAGTTATTTATGATGGATTCCACTAGATAATTATTATTTAGATTTAAAAATTACTCTCTTTTTATCGTTTATTATCTTAGATTTAAAAAGCATAAACAAGTATAGTTTATCAAATTATAATCCAAGTAACATTAGATTTCATGGATAGAAATAATCAAATTAAAAAGTAATTTTAGAACATTAAAAAGTATAGGTTATCAAACTACTCAAAGAAAATTCAACCTATCAATTTAGATTATTCTACCAATTTCTAATTAATTATTATTCCAAACATGACCAATTAAGCATAAAGAGAGAAATTCTAAAACCAAATAATAATTACACTAGCTTTATCAAATCGTAATTAATAACCTAAGAAAATTAGCTACATATTCATATTAATTCCTAACTTAATTACAATAACAGAAAACATGCACTCAAAGCAAGAATTTAAATTAACTAATTATTAAGCTAGAAATTAAATTATCCTAAGAGACTAGTTAAGCATGAATTAAACTACGAAAAAAAACATGAATTAAAAAGAAGAAAGGCTGAATTAAAAACATGAATCAGAGAAGAAATGCTCACAAAGAGAAAAGCTTGGTTCACAATAATGAAGCTCCTAAATCATCTCCAAATTTCAAGAGGAATTTAGAAAGGAAAAATATTTATTTTATTGCAAAAAGTGCAAAATTGGAAGGCACACAAAATCACCCTTCTCGCCAAAATGGAGTTACAACAAGTTTGCACCGTTTTCCTCAAGTCTAGCTCCCTATTTATAGCAAAAATTAGGGTTTACAATAATGAATTACAACCATTGGATCTCTCAAAACAATCTACACCATTGATTTAAATCGTTTTTGCTCTCTTACTACTAAGTATTGCTATCAGTATTAATAGGGGTATCGATACTAGTATCAATAGCGCTATCGGTA
>NC_033801.1:8621747-8623657 GCF_001876935.1 Asparagus officinalis | reverse complement strand
GTCTTAATTGTACTTCTCTTAAATGCTCCTGGGCTCTTCTAGTTTTGCTTTATTGGCTCATTTGTTTATGAACTTCTTATTTCCTACAAATTTGATCAAAGAGATATTTTAGTGATTATTTCTGCATGAAAATTTAGATGAATAGAGGTATAAAAATGCAATAAAATGTACCAAATTAACAAAGACCCAATTCCTAACACCATCTAACTTAATTATTATAGGACTCGTTACACAAAAGTCTAAGTCATTTTCTAATCCTTCAACTTCTATAAATCAGACCTCTTACCCTCAACTAAGAGCATCACACACACAATTCATTTCTCCAGTAGCATTTCTAAACCGCCGGCTCTAGCGATGGCCCCTACGTCCTCTAGCAAAGAGCCATCATGGGCCGAGCTCCTTGGATCCAACCACTGGGCTAACCTACTGAACCCAATGGACCACTACCTCGGGTCCTGGCTCAGCCGTTGGGGCAAAATGGCTCAAGTCACCTACGACGCCTTCAACAAAAACAACTCCATCTTCTTCGCCTCTTGCCGCTACACCAAGGAAGAGCTCCTCAAAAAAACTGACTTCCCCTATGATTCCGATTACAAAGTGACGGACTTGCTGTACGCAAGCGTCACAACAAACCTCAACAAACCGATATTTCCCATCCCAATCCTTCCAATACCACCAAGCATAGCCCGTGTCACCGGCTCCAACTTCCAAGGCTACGTCGCGGTCTCCTCCGATAAATACGCGAAGGAAACTGGACGGAGAGAGATTTGCGTAGCTTGGCGTGGGACCGAGACGATGACCGAGTGGATCAATAATCTCAACTTTTCGCAGACGCCTGTGAACCCGTTGCAGAGCCCGCCGCCTGAACTGCCGCAGGTTATGAGTTATTCGTGGGTATCCTTGGCGGGAGTTGCTGAAGACGATCAGCGGAGAGCCCAAGGTTTGGTGGAAAATTGAATTAAAGAAATGTTTGAGTTTTCTTCTCGCATTGGTTTTTTAATGCAGAGGTTTCTTTTTCGCCGCATCTATTTGTTTTAAGCTTCACAATAAATCATGTTTGATGTAGTTGCATCTATTGTTTGGTCATGGCCAATTTATTATAAAAACAAGCTTGTAGAAGGAGAAACAAAGTGGAGAGACTTGAGATTCAAAGTAAGCTCAAGCACCTACTAACCTAACCCCTGGGGTGTTTTTTTCGCGGAAAAATTTGCAAAATAGACCTCTTTTTGGCCAACAGGTCAAAAAGGGGTCGATTTTGCAAAACAGACCATTCGAAACATACGAGACTAGTAGTTCTGTATGATTTAATGTTGAATTAAATCATACGGGACTACTAATCCCGTATGTTTCGAATGGTCTGTTTTGCAAAATCGACTCATTTTTAGCCTGTTGGCCAAAAAGAGGTCTATTTTGCTAAATATTTAGCAAAATAGTCTGTTTTGCTAAATATTTAGCAAAAGAGGTCTATTTTGCAAATTTCTTCTTTTTTTCACTAGTTCACTGTCGTAACTAATTAATTAGATGTCTTCGATATTTACCAGTCTCTACAAAACAACAATTATTATTCTACGGCAGTGACGTGTGACTAGTGACACTTTAAAAAAAAATTGTTATTCTGTGACAGTGATATGCCACGACTAACGACACTTAAATATATAGCAGCTAATTCGATTTTGGACAAATTTTAAAAAACGACCCTTTTTCAAATTTATTAGGCAAAATCGACCCTCTGGAAAATTAATGGGCAAAACCGACCCTTTTCTAGAAAAGGGTCGGTTTTGCAATTTGGCTTGACTGTGAACTGCACGGGACTAGTAGTCCCGTGCAGTCTACTTAATTTCCCAAGGTCACGCCTTCTCCAAATCGATCTCTCTTCAAAAAAAAAAAAAATCAATTTCACAAAAGAAAAC
>NC_033801.1:8611961-8621703 GCF_001876935.1 Asparagus officinalis | reverse complement strand
TCCCCCCTTCCCCGCATCACACACTCTCTCTTCAATCACTCACCTCCCCTCTCTCCTCCCCATCCTCCAGTCAGACCCTACCCCCCCTTCCCGAGTCAACCGCCCAATAAAACCACCACAGCACGGGCACGATTGCGACCCCTAGGCCACCCACCAGACGGCTGGGAGTAGAGGCGGAAGTGGTGCCAGGTGGCGGAGGAGCCGCCGGAGCTCGGGAGGCGGTGGCGATCGAGCTGGGCTGGGCCTGAGCGTGCCGGGGCCGGTGCGTTCGAGCGCGAGATCCTCTCTCTTCTGGGAGGGTCTGACAGGGGATGGGGAAGGAGAGGGGGAGGTGAGTGATGAGAGAGAGAGACTGATGCAGGTGAGTGAGGAGATGCACGGGACTAGCAGTCCCGTGCACTCAAAAAAAGACTTATCAGCGAAATCGATCCTTTTCCAATGAAAAGGGTCGATTTTGCTAATTTTTTCTTGAAATGGTCGATTTTGCATATTAAAGTTAAAAAACGGTTCTTTTTAAAAATTTGTCCTTCGATTTTATATTTTGCTGTTTTAATTGATTGCATAGAGTTTTAATTTGAATTTATATATGAAATATCTGACAAGGTTGCCGAAGCTTGGTACCACGTCTACACAGAGAGGAACTCCATGTCTCCCTTCAGCAAGTTCAGCGCTCGCGCGCAGCTCATAGTCAGCCTTAGGAAACTCGTCAGGCAGTACAAAGACGAGGAGCTCAGCATAGTCTGCGTGGGACACAGTTTGGGAGGTACGCTAGCTGTGCTCAGCGCGTTCGACATAGTGCTGCAAGGATTGTCCAAAAAGGGCAAAAATGACTACTTCCCCGTGACCGCGGTGACGTTCGCGTGTCCGAGGGTCGGAAACAACGCTTTCAGCCAGCTGCTCAACAAGCAGCCCAAACTCAACGTGATTCATGTCAAGAACAAGGGCGATATTGTGCCCACCCTGCCGCCTACGTTGATACCAGCCCTGGGAGACTATGTCGACATTGGGGTGACGACAGAGCTGGATCCAAGGAAATCGGAGCGTCTCAGCTCAAACCCGGGCTACGGGGAGCTGCATAGCTTGAAAAACGTGCTGCACGTGCTACTAAGAACTTGGTGCAAGATGATTCCGTTGATGGGCAACGTGAATGAGTATGTGATGCCGGAGGATAAAGGGAAGGTGATGAAAGAGGAAGAGAAGGAGGAGTGCGATCCTGAACTCCCTAATATCGTGTTGATGCTTGAACCTGCTACTGCTAATGCTGCTGGTGCCAGTGCTGCTGCTGCTAATTTTCCGGCTACCTAAGTCTATTGAACTATATTATATGATCAGTTTCCCAATTATATTAAGCTAAACGAACTGTATGCATGTATGTGTATCTGTGTGTGTGTGTATATATATCATAAAGTGAGTTGTATTGTTACTACTTTCCATGTATCATAAAGTGAGTTATATTGTTACTACTTTCCATGTACTGTGAAAAAATATGTAAGAAATACTCTCTATATGTACCTGTTGGGGCGGGGTCCCGCCCGTCGCCGCGGAAGCGATATCACCTGAGAGAGAGCCCTGGCTTTCGTTATCACAAAAACACAAGTCAACCTCTCGCGGAAGCGATATCACCTGAGAGAGAGCCCTGGCTTTCGTTATCACAAAAACACAAGTCAACCTCTATATTCTTGTTTCTCAAAGGAAACGAGAATAGACAACCTCTATATTCTTGTTTCTCAAAGGAAACGAGAATAGATAATGAAATTCTTATTTCTCAAAGGAAAAAAGAATCAAAAAGTGATATATTTCATCAAAGTGAAATATACACTCTTCCTCTCACGGTTCAAGGACTGAAATATCGAGGGAACCTACAAGCTATGGCAACTCACAGATAAGACAAATACAAACACGAGATTTTTACGTGGTTCGGCAAACTAGCCTACGTTCACGGGAGGGGGTTTCAATATGAGGAGAATACCAAACTTTACAAGCTCTCTCTCAACTCACTCTTTCTTTTTTCTCAAAAGAACAACCCACTTGTTTTTTTCTTAATTTCCCCACACACCCCACCTCTCTATTTATAGGAGATCAGAAAAGGGGGAACCGAAGTTTGGCGGGAGCTCGCGGCGGGAAAACAAGCGCGCGCGGGAACAGTGGCGGGAAGCGGCGCTTAAGGACACGAACTCGGGCGCTGGGCTCGAGGCTGCGGGCGTCGTGGCCCTTGCGTGCGCGCGCAAGAAAGAGAAGGGCGGCTCTTTCTCGTGGGCGTGGGCAGACAGACCCACGTGGGTAGGGCCCCACACCCCATCACAATTCTCCACCTCGTTCATCATTTGATAAAAACCAGGCCATACCAGCTGCGTCACTATACCGTGACTGCCTACGTACCCTCCACCGGGATCAAGCTAATCGTAGTTCTGCAATTATTCTCCAACATAGCCTCCACCTCACCTCCATCACCGCCCCGCAGGGCCATGCCCTCTTGGACAACTCAACACGGGCTAATATGAAGCAAGTCCAAGCAATGCTTAAACTTGCTACCTGTGACCACCTTGGTTAACATGTCCGCGGGATTCTCATTCGTATGCACCTTCATGAGAGAAATATCACCATCCTCTATGACATCCCGCACAAAATGATACCTGACGTCGATATGCTTGATACGAGCATGGTGAACTTGATTCTTCGCCAAATGAATCGCACTTTGACTGTCGCACCACAAATTCATGCTCTCCTGCTCAATTCCCAAATCGTCTAGAAGACCCCACAGCCACAGTGCTTCCTTCACTCCCTCCGCCATGGCCATGTACTCGGCCTCTATAGTAGAAAGTGCCACTGTAGCCTGCAACATCGATCGCCAACTAACTGGAGCCCCATGTATTTTGAATACATAACCAGTAGTAGATCGCCGTCTATCTAGATCGCCCGCATAATCTGAGTCCACATACCCGTCGATCTGATATGTATCTCCACCAAAACACAGACCCGTATCCGCGGTACCTTTCAAGTACCTCAGAACCCATTTCACCGCTTCCCAGTGCGTCTTTCCCGGATTCGCCATGAATCTGCTGACCACACTAACCGCTTGTGAAATATCAGGGCGTTTACACACCATGGCGTACATCAAACTGCCAACTGCACTTGCATAAGGAACACGCTCCATGTGTGCCTTATCTTCCGCTGTAGTGGGAGATTGTTTACCTGAAAGCCTGAAGTGTTGAGCCAATGGAGTCACCACCGACTTAGCACTTTGCATCCCGAACCTCGCGATCACCCGCTCTATGTAGCCCTTCTGACTCAAGAACAATCGCCGATTCGCCCGCTCTCTTCTAATCTCCATACCCAGTATTTTCCTTGCAGCGCCCATGTCCTTCATCTCGAACTCTTTACTAAGTTGAGATTTCAGCTTATCTATCTCCACCCTGCTCATTGAAGCAATAAGCATGTCATCCACATACAAAAGGAGATAAATATAATCACCTCCACGAAGCTTCCGAATGTAAACACAGCAATCATAATCGCTTCGGGAAAACCCATGCTTCAGCATGAAGGAGTCAAATCGCTTGTACCACTGCCGAGGAGATTGCTTCAATCCATACAGTGACTTCCTCAAGCGACATACATGATTCTCCTTGTCCTCAACCTTGTAACCCTCAGGTTGATGCATATAGATCTCTTCATCCAAGTCTCCGTGCAAGAAGGCCGTCTTGATATCGAGTTGTTCCAGCTCAAGATCACCATGAGCAACAATACTTAATAGCACCCGAATAGAGGTGTGTTTCACTACCGGAGAAAATATCTCATTGTAATCCACACCCTCTCTTTGTGCAAACCCCTTAGCCACTAACCTCGCCTTGTACCTCGTTCCACCGAGCTCTGAAGGATCTTCCTTTCTTTTATACACCCACTTACAACCAATAGCTTTTCTTCCTACGGGCAATGGGACCACCTCCCATGTTTGGTTCTTCCGGAGAGATTCCATCTCCTCCTCCATCGCAGCCAACCAACTCTCGCTATCCTTGTCCCGAATAGCTTCCTTGAAGGAGACCGGCTCATCTTCCTCCACCGAGAGTGCGTATTCCACCAAATTAACATGCCCATAGTGCTTCAGGGGTTGATCAGCCCCCAGCTTCTGTACCTGCTTGTATACTCTCCTTGGCCTAGTGGAAGCCAAGCTATCATCGAGCTGCTATCGTTGTAGTGCCTGTGTATTCTCCTGCTGGACCTCCTCCTGCTCAAGTTCATCATCTACCTGACTTTCCACTTGAACACGACTAGAACCTGGTTGGTCTTTAGGTTCTATCTCAATAACCTGGGACTCGGGAGTCCCAACAGTATCAACACCACCATCTTTGGGCACCCTAGCAATCATGGACTTCTCATCAAATGTAACGTCCCTGCTGATCACAAACTTCGAATCTTCTGTACACCAAAGGCGATAGCCTTTTACACCATTTGCATACCCCAAGAAAATTGCCTTCTTGGCTCTCGCGTCAAGCTTTCCCTCGTTGACGTGATAGTAGGCGGTACACCCGAAGATTCAGAGCCTCTCATAATCTGCATGCTCCCCTGACCACACCCGATAGGGTGTATCACCGTCCAATGTCGAATGTGGAGATCGATTCACAATATAGCAAGCTGTAGCAATCGATTCTGCCCATCATTCTTTGCCCAAACCAGCATAAGATCGCATACTCACTGCTTTCTCCCGCAGTGTTCGGTTCAGTCTCTCCGCGACCCCATTTTGTTGTGGTGTAGATCTTACTGTCCAGTGTCTGGTAATTCCCTCCTGATCACAGAACTCCTTGAAAGCACTGTCTGTATATTCTGTACCATTATCAGATCTCAGTGTCTTCAATTTCTTGCCCGTCCTGTTCTCAACCATCACCTTCCACTTCTTGAATCACAGAACTCCTTGAAGGCACCGTCTGTGTACTCTGTACCGTTGTCAGATCTCAGCGTCTTTAATTTCTTCCCTGTCCTGTTCTCAACCATCGCCTTCCACTTCTTGAATGTCTCAAATACCTCATTCTTATGCTTCAGGAAATAAACCCAAGCATATCTTGAATGATCATCTATGAATGAGACAAAATATCTGCAACCACCCTTGGAAGTTGTCGAAGCCGGACCCCAAACATCCGTGTGCACATAATCTAATATCCCTCTGCTCTTGTGCTTGCTCCTCAGAAATTGAACCTTGTGCGCCTTTCCATACACACAGTCCTCGCAAAAATCCATGCAAGGCTTCTTCAGATTCTTCAGCAAACCCTCTTTACCAAGCAGATCCAGACCCTTCTCTGACATGTGCCCAAGCCGCCTATGCCATAACCGTGTGTGCTCACATGGGTCTCCACCACTTCCTTAAGTTCCAACTGTTGCATCTCCCGTTACCGTCGTACCCGAGAGAGTATATAGATTACCGTGACGAACACCCTTCATCACTGTTAAGGAACCCCGAACAACCCTCTTCACTCCGTTCTCTGTTACAATCTTGCAACCCCCGGAGTCCAAAGCACCGACTGAGATGAGATTCTTCCGCAAGCCGGGAACGTGTCGTACGTCCGTCAGGGTTCGAACCACTCTATCATGCATCTTGATTTTGATATTACCTAGCCCCACTGTTTTACAAGCATGGTTGTTCCCCATCAATACGGTTCCACCATCAATGCTCCTGTAGGTAGTAAACCACTTCCTGTTTGGACACATGTGGTAAGAGCAACCAGAATCAAGAATCCACTTCCCGGAGGTATCCTCGCCATCTGTGACGACATAACATTCCTTATCGCTCTCATCCTCTGAAGCGTAGCTCGCCTCTTCCTTGCCTTCTCGTCTTTCAGTCTTATTGTTGTTCTTCTTCCCACCTACTCTCTTGTTTGGACAGTCGACCTTGAAATGCCCAACTTCGCCGCATTTGAAACACGCTCGTCCCGCAAGAGGTCTCGATTTAGATCTAGACTTTCCTCCCTTGCCTTTTCCTCGCTCATTGCCTCTTCCTCTGGCAAACAGTCCCTGCGCTTGTTCTTTGTTACCACCAGTGGCCATATCACTAGTTGCAATTTTTCGAAGATCATCCGCTAGAAGAGCCGTTCTAGTTTCATCCATCGATAAAGTATCACCCACAAGCATCAGTGTTTGTACCAGGTTCTCATAAGACTTAGACAGAGATAGAAGTAGTAGAAGTACCTCTCTTCCAGCCAAAGCTTTGTGCAATTTTTACGAAATCAGCGAATTTTTCATCTGCATCCTCCAATAAGAAAAATCATTTTTCCCATTGAATTTTTCAATCTCGTATTTTCCAATTTTATTTGTTTTACTTGTAGAAACCATTTACCGCTTGTATTATATCAATCCGCTTCTCTCAGGAATTTTTAACAATTTCTTTGTGTTAGACCACACAATATTCAACCACCACCTCAGATCAGAAATTTTTACCACCTCCAGTCTGAATAAGGCTCTGATACCAATTGTTGGGGCGGGGTCCCGCCCGTCGCCGCGGAAGCGATATCACCTGAGAGAGAGAGCCCTGGCTTTCGTTATCACAAAAGCACAAGTCAACCTCTATATTCTTGTTTCTCAAAGGAAACGAGAATAGATAATGAAATTCTTATTTCTCAAAGGAAACAAGAATCAAAAAGTGATATATTTCATCAAAGTGAAATATACACTCTTCCTCTCACAGTTCAAGGACTGAAATATCGAGGGAACCTACAAGCTATGGCAACTCACAGATAAGACAAATACAAACACGAGATTTTTACGTGGTTCGGCAAACTAGCCTACGTCCACGGGAGGGGGTTTCAATATGAGGAGAATACCAAACTTTACAAGCTCTCTCTCAACTCACTCTTTCTTTTTCTCTCAAAAGAACAACCCACTTGTTTTTTTCTTAATTTCCCCACACACCCCACCTCTCTATTTATAGGAGATCAGAAAAGGGGGAACCGAAGTTTGGCGGGAGCTCGCGGCGGGAAAACAAGCGCGCGCGGGAACAGTGGCGGGAAGCGGCGCTTAAGGACACGAACTCGGGCGCTGGGCTCGAGGCTGCGGGCGTCGTGGCCCTTGCGTGCGCGCGCAAGAAAGAGAAGGGCGGCTCTTTCTCGTTGGCGTGGGCAGACAGACCCACGTGGGTAGGGCCCCACACCCCATCACAGTACCATGAAAATATAAGTGTCCCTATGTATTTGTTGCCTGATTGGTTCCACTATGATTAGTTTACTCAACTAGATTGAGCTAAATATATAAAATTACTGTACTCCAACAAAACTTCTAACTTGAAAGATCTAATCAGAAAAAACAAAAAGAGTATACACACACTGATTGGGACACTCATGGATCAAGGAAGAAGAGGGGGTTGTTAGGAATTAAATCTCCTATAAGCGACTGAGAAAACAAGAAAGACAAAAAAAAGACAATAAGAAAAGGCAAAGATTTTATATGGTTTGGTAATTTGTCTATATCCATGACCACCACATTAGGTTTTTTTTCTTTCTTTCTAATGAAGTTATAACTATATAAAGTATCTTGTGGGGACGATGGTCCATAGCATTAAATATATACAAAAATGATATAAGCCCTTGGATTATTGAACTTCGTGATTCGTGCACTGGTCCAAGGATTAATATCACTAGAATGCACATTCATGAATGAGGTTCATATAATACTAACTCATATAAAGAGATCAGGGGGTCAGCCTGATCAGCCCTATCAGACACACAATTTAGCCAACAAGGTAACGACTGCAACCCTTATGCTAGAGTTAGAGTCTTCTTGCGGCCGAAATCTCCAAAATTATTTTTCTCAACCTATACTGTCCAATAAATTCCAAAATTATTTTTCTCAACCTATACTGTCCAATGAATTCACTAGCTTAATTGTTGCTGGTTGCTTTACTAATTCATGCAGAAAATGTAAAATTTTCAGCTATGCTGATTCTTCCAACAATAACATTAGTTTAAAGACTTAAAAGCTATTATTTGTCTTCATTTGCTCCTGATCTCAAGAACTATAGTGCAAGCGTTAACTCAATAGCTTGAATGTGATAGATGAGCGTACAGAAGAAATCGTGCAAATAAAACAAGTAGAATATAGGGGCTGTTTGTTTGCCCCAAAAAAATGAGAACCCCCCGCCATGTCACCTTTGAGGAAATTCCCCCATGCCACCTTAGATTTTGGTTTCAACCGTTTTCCATTTCACATGTTTGTTTCATTTTGAGTTTTAAGAAAAGGGGGATGCCACGTAGGATGCCATGTCAAATTTTAAGAAATGTGTTTTCACACCAAAAACCTCTGAAAACACTTGGAAATGTCACTTCTATGAATCTTTAATTAATAAAAGCACTGTTGAAATAGTATAAGAGAATAAAACAGATTATTTAAATGCTGATTTTACTGTTGCTATTGCGGCTGACCTATATTTCTCTTTTTTTGTTCACAAACAAACACAAGAAATGGAAATCTATTCTACTGTTACTATTGCGGTTTTTTTTTGTTTTTAGTGTGACATGGCGGTGAAATGGGGTGATTTCTTTGCGAAACAAACAGAAAAATAAAAACTGGGAAATGTCTTGAAATGTGATGAACGCAAATGAAATGTGACATAAGATTCAAAGTTATATAATGATGAGATGCGTGTAAAGATTCAAATTAGAAAAACTATAATAATATTGAATGTTTTGACAGTCATAAGAGCATACAATAATATTTGGTGAAAACTTGTGTCAACTTAAGTGGATAGTGAATAGTGTGTTCACCAAAGTTTTAAACCACTCATATTGCCTAGGGATCCTTGTATTATATAAAAATGTGTTTTATATTAATAAATGTGTGGCTATTGTATTATATAAAAATGTGTTTTATATTAATAAATGTGTGGCTACAAACTTTGGTGGACATCAACTTAAGTTGATAGGAGTCTTGCTCATAATATTTAATGTTTTGACAATCATAAGAGCATACATTTCCAAGCCCCCAAGATTGCAAGCTCCCCTACACGGAGATCCATGGTGAAAATAATTGTGAAATATCAACTAAGTGAAAAACTTAATTTAGTAAAAAATCAAAATAGCAAGATAGATGCAACTAGGTCTGCCCATCCGGGACGGGCCGGACTGGGCAAAACCGGAGCCCGGTCCCTGCCCGGCCCGGGTTTTCTTAGTTTTTTAAAAATTTTAATTTTTTTTAATTTTTAAGAATACAAAGCAAAAAATATACACAATTTGGATAAAAAGATTATATTATTAATCAATTAGAATTATGTAATTTATAAATATAAAAAATAATAGAAATTAAAATGATAAAATAATATAAAATAATTATAGAATTTATAGAAACAAACAAAATTAAAAATAATTATAGAATTCAAAGCCCAAGAGTTCCAAGGCTCAATCAAAGACTTCTAAATATATATGTTGTGGCTAGGATTTGATCTACTAACCTCCTCTCCAAACGCCTAAATTTTTTGATCTACCAAACTTCTAAATTTTATCACTAGACTAAGTACCCAAAATATTTATGTCATTCAATATATCTATATGTATACACACACACACACACATACATATATTATACATAAAGAAATTGTAAATACTTATAGAAATTACATAAACAATTTGTATTATACATAAAAATATAAATTATACACACACACACACTTATATAACTGTAATTCTATAATATACACATATAAGTATATTTATATAAGAGTATAACTATATATATACACATATATTATACATATATAAGAGAGAGTATA
>NC_033801.1:8604012-8610541 GCF_001876935.1 Asparagus officinalis | reverse complement strand
ATTAACTATTCTGGACCGGGCTCGGGTGCCGACGAGCCTGCCCGGACCCGGTTCTGGCCCGAATTTCCGAGCTAACCCCGGGCCGGGCCGACAGGCCTTTTGGACACACCTAGATGCAAGTCAACATAAGAGATTTATGTGGTTCATCAAAACAGCCTAATTAACTATTCTGGACCGGGCTCGGGTGCCGACGAGCCTGCCCGGACCCGGTTCTGGCCCGAATTTCCGAGCTAACCCCGGGCCGGGCCGACAGGCCTTTTGGACACACCTAGATGCAAGTCAACATAAGAGATTTATGTGGTTCATCAAAACAGCCTACAACCACAACCGAGAGCTATTCATTATTTACTTCTTTCAGATAATACAATAAAATTACAATTAAATCATTCACTGACCTAGACTTTTAACCCTTAATACGCCCACTCTCAAAGTATCCAAAGAACACTCTCATAAATACTTATCTATACTTTTTTTACCTCTCATTGCGTGTCTCTCCCAAGGCTCACAACTCCCTTTAAATAGCTCGTGAGGCTTGCTCTCCGAAGCTAACTTTCTCTACAAGCTTCTCAATACGTGCTCGCTAAGCCTTCAAGAGGGATGAACCATCAACAATCTTCTCCTCCGACCCGATGCTGAGGAGATAACTAGCACATTCACCTTGCAACTATAGAGATCACAACAAACATTTGGTTACTGGACCACAAATAGACAAATCCATCTCTTTGTTAAACCATAAAGAGAATACCATTGGCCACCAAGAAGCACCAGCTACACACAACCCGAATCACGTAAGAGGTATTGTCTTATCCTAATTTAATATATTAGCCAATCAACATGTGTAACTTGAACAAGTCAATCTTCATCAATTGACTTTTGAAAAAGCACTCGACACGACCACTCCAACAATAGGATTTATCCATAACCATCATTTGAACCATGGGAACATGAAACTACCTCAACACCTAAGGCATCCTGAGAAACTTTTCCAACCTGTGCACATCACTCCAGATCACCTATCCGGATTATAGTATTTCCTCTCAGACAATATAATCCCCCATGCTTCTTTCCCTTGATCAGTACCTTCTTACCTCATGTGATTTTCAAGACTTCCCCTTGGGATGAATAGCCATACCGTTTGGATTCTAACAAGCTCAAGGATATCAGATTCTTTTGCATCTTTGGGACATACACCACACCACCCAAAGTATGGATGAAACCATCAAATATTTTGATTCTCACCATTCCAAAGCCTAAGACTTGACAAACTGAGTCATCTCGTATGATTACCTAGTCAATCTTTTCCTAAAACAAATCAAAATAATCTAATCTGCTACAAGCGTGCACCGCCATAGCAAAATCTAATATCCAGTCTTCAGAAGAAGGGACTTTTGGCCATCTCCTTCTATAAAAAACCATGAATGGCTATAGAAAAAGAGGCTTTTGGCAATCATAATTCTAGGCATTCAAGAGAACCGAATTCTTGCATTTTGGCATTCGGCTTTTACATTCAAGCATAACCTCTGGAATGCGGGCACTGCTTTTTAAACGGGGAACGTAATAGTGAGCCATACGTTTTGAGTCTGAAACACGTCTACAAACCCTGCGTTTTAAATCTGGAATGCGGGCATGATCCCTGTGTTTTGACTTTGGAACATGAGCATGACCTCTGCGTTTTGAATCTGGAACGCGGGCATGACCTCTGCGTTTTGAATCTAGAACACGAGCATAACCTCTGCGTTTTTACTCTGGAACATAGGCATGAGCCCTATGTTTTGACTCTGGAATGCAAAGGCGAGACACATGCAAGCTTGGCGAGCTTCAGGCTAAGTCCAATGTTCAGGAGAAGCCCAGTTTTGTAGACGGACTTCAGAACATAACTTGTCGCGAAGAACATGTCATAACTTTTAAACCATAAGTCGAAATCGGACGAATTATATATATAAATCAACTACCTCAACAAGACGGAACCAACCAAACCAACCTTATAGGGTTCAGTTTGCTCCTGTCCGTTTCACCAAATTCCTTACGGTTTGAGAGATATCTGCATTTTGATTTGAAGAGACCATCAACTTATAGTCTCTTTTGCTAGAACGTTGCAAAAATCATCATCTTGTAATCCTCATCTTGGCTCCTTGAAAATATGAGAGTCGTCAGATTGTAACTCCCGATGTTGATTGTGAAGACTGTTGATTAGAGCTTTCATCAGTTATTACGAAGGTCGTCAGATTATAACCTTCATCGATCTATGTGAAAGTCTTCAAATTGTAATCTTTTGGAAGTTGTTAAATTATAACTTTCATCATCGGTGTTTGATGGGGATTAACTATCTGTAGTAATTTTTAGACAACATACAGGGGGATCGTAGCAGGATGCCACATCCATAGTATAAGAGGAGCTGTTAATGATCTGTGGGATGATTAAAGTCTGCTGGCTCGGGTTCCTAGTAGGCGATGGACCTCCCGATAAGGCGGGGAAAGAGGTAGAGGAGAGCCTACGAGTTTGTGACGATGTGGATGGGGACCCCCTTGAAAACAACTTCTATAAGATCTTTTGAAACCGAACGATGAACAGCTAGGAATGGAGATGGTGCCTCTGAATGAGATTTGGAGACATTGGACTTTCTCGCTACTTTAGAGATAACTTTCTTGCCCTTAAGGTTTGGGGGAATAGATGATCCGCCAACGCCTGGGGAAGGAGCCATTGGGGGTTGTTGCTTGGAGATAGTTGTATTTGAGATGACTGGGGGGACTTCGTCAGAAGAGGTAGAGGACACACCTTCTTTACAGACAAAATTCTTAAAGTATTCCGGGCACTTCCCTTTTCTCTCCGTAAGTGGTTTTCCAACCACTTTAAGTTGTATATTGCCCTCCATGAGATGCTCACCATCAGGCGAGGGATAATGAAAGATAACCGAACGAGGGATCTCTAAAGCATCTCGGATGCCAAGTATCACCTTGCATTCCTTAGCTCTCTTCTTAAGAATAATGTCATCAGATGTCGTAACTACATCCTCGATGTCTCCAAGAAGTTGCATCAGAAACTCCATGTCCCACAAGTGGAGGGGGGGGAGGTTTGAAATCTCAACCTGGACATAAAATAAACTTTGGAAGGGGCTTTAACTTTATCTTCTCAGTCCAAGGGACGAAG
The DNA here is from genome assembly GCF_001876935.1 of Asparagus officinalis. Lineage (NCBI taxonomy): Eukaryota > Viridiplantae > Streptophyta > Magnoliopsida > Asparagales > Asparagaceae > Asparagus > Asparagus officinalis. The sequence continues at coordinate 8,607,394 of NC_033801.1, read as the reverse complement.
ACTCCTCCAAAGGTGCCCATGTTAAAGAAGTCCTTAGAGCACGCCAGATCTAGAGTTTCCTCATTGGGGAACTAGATAAAATATGACTTGGAGGATGTGGGCCTGATGTCGTAGATTCATCTGTCCACTTTCAGGTGATATTCTAAGTTGGCAATGAGGTCCTCGAATAAGGGTTAACCAACTAGGAGAGTGAAAAAGGCAAAGCGTGAGAAGGAGTCCATGTTGTCTAACACCGAATCCGGGAGATCGATGAAGGGGTTCTGAAGGTGGAGGGATGATGGAGGGAAGAAGGGGGTTCCTTTTGTTAGGACAACAAACGGAAGTGTGTCCTATGCAGTTGCATGCAAAGCATTTGAAGTTGCTAATGTTGTAGGATCTGGCCATGTGTGGTTTTGTCACCGCAAAGAAAACACCTTTTAGGTATGGAAGAGGGGAGATGGTTCTTGCGGACGGAAAGGAGGCGGGATCATCTTTGTTTTTTCTTGTTGACAACTTGAATCCAGCCGGAGTTAGGAGTAGGGAGAATACCTTTTTGGCTAGTAGGGATGGGTTGAGATGGAGGGGGGTTAGGGGTATTCCCCTTAAAAAGATCAGCAAAGGAGGAGAAAAGTGGTGGAGGGGATGAATTTGGAAGAGAGAGGATGGGGAGGAAGGCGGAGAAGGGTTTACTAACTGGCTGGGGAGGCAGTTGAAGTGCTTTTTCTGGTGGAGCTGTGGGTGGTAGGGCGAAAGGAAGGGAGTAATGGTGATGTTACATGTTTTGAAAGTGACTATACGTCGCTTCACGGCACGAGATGCCGTTTCTTCGAATCGCCTTCCGAATCGCCTTCTCTAAATTTTCACCATTGAGCTTGTTATTTTTTCGAGATTTACTGTTAACTTGACCTTATAGGATGGTTGTCAAAAAATTTAACTCGTGGAACGGATAAGAGAACAGCAAGTACGATTTCTCATGTTCACTCTTGTTTTTTTATAATGTCATTGCTTAGCTTATACTTGATTTAATTTATCTTCATGATGATTTGTGGAAAAGAAAGAAAAGAAAACACTTGTAATATTTCCACTTCGAGTTTGGATGACTCTTCATAACGACTATCGACTTTGGATGTTACAAACCTATAGAAAACAATATACATGAAAGTTTCATTGACGTACTCAGACATGTTTGGAAATTAGTCAAAATGGCTTATAAGCCACTGCAACATATTTGGCAACGGATTTATTTTGGATTATAAGTCCAAAAAATAAGCTCTTCTAACCCGACTTATTTTTTGGTGGCTTTATAAACTATATAGTTTGACCAAGTAAATGTCAAGTTTACTCCACAACATTTAAGATAATTTTAAAATTTATTCAAAGTTTGAATTTAGAGTCACGTTCAATCTGATCATTTTGATAATAAAGATTGATTATAATCCGTCCATTTGCCAAACACTATCCTATTGAAAGCGGCTTATAATATATTTTTTTATCAAACACTTTGGATTATAATCCACCTAACTTGTAATATTTGTGGATTATAAACAAAGTAGGTTATAAGTCAAAGTTCCCGAACATGCCTTATGATTGGACATTTCTTACATTAGTAATCTGATACCAAAATTAGTAAGCTTTCAAGCTCCAATTATTATGGGAATGATTACTCATCAAGTGAATTTATAAAAATCCTTATTTAAAGACTTAGGTCGTCACTTAAAAAATATATTTATTGACTCTAGGTCGCCACTAAAAAATATATATTCATTGACTAGGTCATGCATGCATGAAAAGTATTGTATATTTTTAATGACGTTGGTCATGCATGAACTTGTATAAAAGCTGACCTCATATCCTCAACTAAGAGCATCGAACTTCATTTCGCCTGTTAGCATAATATATCATATAATACTAGAGAGAAATCTTGCTTAATCACTAGATTTAGCAATGGCGCCTACTTTAGCTGTTGAAACATCACCCGCTAAGGCCAAAGCAAAGTCCTCCGCCAGGACCGCCACCACGAACAGCATCATCGTTAGGGAGCCAGAATGGGCCGAGCTCCTCGGATCCAACAAGTGGGCCGGCCTGTTGGACCCGCTGAACTTCTTCCTCCGAAAGTGGCTCCTCCTTTGGGGTGACATGGCCGAGGTAACTAGATAGTACTTTATTTGAAACCACTGATTTTTTTAATGCTTAATTGTAATTTTTCTTCTTCAGCGCAAAATAAGAGTGCCTAAAATTCTCGAGGATATGGTATGTGTTATATTTAGAAGAAATCACAATCTTCCATAAACATTCATTAAACAATTCATAGTTCGAACTAAGGGGCTGTTTGGTTCGCTATTATAAGGGGTGGAAAACTCAGAAAACTCCTCCACGTCAGATTTTTAGCCATCCACGTCAGCTTTTTTGTTTCCGTCCATTTCTTTGTGCCGCTTTGGTTCGCTCGAATAGAAGAGGGAAAACTCTGCTGAAATCGCCGCCAACTAAGATTTTTTTCCCTCTCCGATTTTCTTCCTCAACCAAGTGAAATTGATAAAAACTCTGCCACGTCAGATTTTTTTTCCTTCTCTGCTTTGTTTACAAAAGTTTTTCTTTTTTTTCTATCTTTACAAAAGTTTTTCTTTTTTTTCTATGCGAACCAAACACAAGAAAAATAAATACATTGGTTTCTCACTATTTTTTATGTGCGAACCAAAGCAAAACAATCTATTTCTTGAAAAAGTTTGGAAAACTCAAAACTTGTGCTTCTTTACATGGAATTGCATTTCTCTATATCAAGGAAACGAACCAAACAGCCCCTAAAAGTAGTAAAAGACATGTGACAATCTACTAACATATCCTTGCAGCATTCTTAATATAGATTACATGTAGAATACACAATTTAGCTTAAACACTCTCCTAATTCTAGAGGTAGTTATAATGATCGTATACTTTCTAAAAAGAAATTCGTAATTTCCATATATTACAATATGCGAAGTTTTTCTATTTGCTACAGGTAACCTATGATGCCTTCAACAAAGACACAAATTCCAAAGACTACGGCTCTTGCCTCTACAGCAAGGAAGACCTCCTCACCAAAACCCACTTCCCCTCCCCTTCCGACTACAAAGTGGTCGACTTTCTGTACGCCACTGCAAAGCCGGAGGGACTGCTGTGGCTCGTCAAGCCCGGCGCCAACTTCCAAGGCTACATCGCTGTCTCCTCTGACGATTACGCCAAACAAACCGGACGCCGAGAAATCTATGTGGCTTGGCGGGGCACCGAAACCTTGTCCGAGGCGATCAATGATCTCAACTTCAAACAGACCTCCGTCAAGCCCTTGTTTTCTGCACCGCCTGAATTGTCGCCTTTCATTACGCTGTTCAGCCTGTACTCTTTGACGGATTGGCTGCCTGACTGGGTG
>NC_033801.1:8603259-8603999 GCF_001876935.1 Asparagus officinalis | reverse complement strand
GGCTTGGTATAGCATCTACACCGACAACGACCCAAAGTCTCGCTTCAGCACGTTCAGCGCTCGCGCGCAGCTCATATTCAAGCTCAAACAGCTCGTTAAGCAGTACAAGGACGAAGAGCTGAGCATAGTCTGCGTGGGACATAGCTTGGGAGGTGCGCTAGCGGTGCTCAGCGCATTTGACATAGTGCTGCAAGGAGTGTCGAAAAATAGTAATAACGATGACTATTTCCCGGTGACAGCCGTGCTGTTCGCGTGTCCGAGGATCGGGAACAAGGCATTCCGCGAGCTACTCGAGAAACAGCCGAAACTCAACGTAATTCACGTCATGAACGAGGGGGATATCGTGCCATCGCTGCCGCCTAAGTATATACCGTTCTACGGGGATTACGTGGATATCGGGTCGACGTTAGAGCTGGACTGGAAGAAATCTCCGAATGTCATCAAGAACCCCAGCTACCTGCAGCTGCATAGCCTGCAATTGATATTGCACTTGTTGGCGGGATGGAACGGGGAAAGAGGAGAGTTTGAGATGGTTGTGAAAAGGAGCATCACGCTGCTGAACAAGACGTGCGGGTTTGTGAAGCCAGAGTACGGAGTTCCGGCGAACTGGTCGACGGAGAACGATAAGGGGAAGGTGATGAATGAAGATGGAGTGGGTATCCGTGGAGAGAGAGTACAGGAGTGCAAGCCTCCTGAAGTCCCTTCCATTGTGCTGACCATTGAAGAAGCAACTGCTACTG
>NC_033801.1:8591690-8603244 GCF_001876935.1 Asparagus officinalis | reverse complement strand
CCGCTGCCTAATATCTACCTACCATGAGTTAAAACTGTATTAAATTGAGCTAAATAAAAGCATGTATGCATGCTTGCAGGTATATCGTATGTACTTAAGCTAGCTCCTTTATGTGTACTAGAAAAAAATAACGAGTAATTCTCATAGAACTACCGTGATTTATGAGATGCTTCACTAAAGCTACGATGAACTTTTTTATTAGAGAAAATTTTCATGAAGTTTCTTCGTTTTTCATACGAGAGGAAATTTAGGTCAGAGGCGTTCATATATCAATACAGAAGGCCCGAGTTTGAATCCTGACAGCACTCTTGGAAAATATCAAGTAGCACTCTTGGAAAATATCAAGAGATATTAGTGTAACTCTAACTCAATTAAAGACAGATTCACCTCAGAGGGAACTTCATCTGAGACTCATCTCTGATGGAATTTGAAGAACACAACACTCTACACAAAGGAAACTTTTATTGATAGAACACTTGAGAATACAACACTTGTTCTTACAAGAACACCTCACTTTCACACAATTCCTTTATTTTGGTGGACACTCACACAAGGCTACACTACACACTCAAGCTCTCAAGCTCACTTCTTGCTTGCTTGCTTGCTTGCTTAAATGAGAGCACAAGACCCCTATTTATAGTTGTTTAAGAGGGCTAGGAAGTGTGTAGAAGAGTTAATCCTAGCCATACATTACTAAGAAGTTTCTAGAAGAATAAATACTAGCCATACACTTGTATCTTCCTAGAAACTTCATGGTAGATATTTTGTAGGATGTTACTAGAAAGAAGTTCTAGAAAGTTGTTCTAGAATAATCTAAGTTGGTGAGGAATTCTAATACTCCCCCTCATCACCAACTTTCATTTCTCTCAAGTCCAAGCTTCTTCTTAAGCTTCAAAAATGTCTCTGTCTTTAGTGGCTTGGTGAAGATGTCAGCGATTTGGTCTTCAGACTTGCAATATGACAGCATCACAGTCTTCTTTTTAACTTGATGTCGGATGAAATGATATCTTGTCTCTATGTGTTTGCTTCGTCCATGTGCTACCGGATTTTTGGCAAGTGCAATAGCTGACTTGTTGTCGATGAGAATCTCTGTCGGTGCTTCTTGTTGGTGTTGCAATTCCTTCATCAGACTCCTGAGCCATATTGCTTGACACGCACATGTCGATGCTGCTATGTATTCTGCTTCGCAACTTGATAGAGCGACGACAGACTGCTTCTTTGATGACCATGAGAATGTTGCTGATCCGATATTGAACATGTAGCCAGATGTGCTCTTTCTTTCATCTAAATCTCCACCATAATCGCTGTCGGTGTAGCCGACTAATCTTGAATCTGCACACTGTGTATAAAATAATCCTTGATCAATACTTCCTCGGACATACCTGAGAATTCTCTTGGCTGCTTTGAAATGCTCCTGTCTTGGCTCCTCCATATATCTGCTCACCAGTCCTACCGCGAACACTATGTCGGGCCTGGTGATGGTTAGGTAGCGCAAGCTCCCGACTAAACTCTTGTATAGAGTTGGATCAATATAGCTTCCTGGTGTGTCTCGCCTCAGCTTCACTCCGACTTCTGCAGGAGTTGCGACTGGATTGCAGTTGCTCATGTTGAACTTCTGAAGGATATCCTTTGCATACTTCTTCTGAGAGATGAAGATTCCTTTCTCTGATTGCGACACTTCTACTCCAAGAAAGTATGACATTTCTCCAATGTCAGTCATCTCGAACTCCTTGATCATATTCTTTTTGAACTCCTCGAACATTTTCGGATTGTTGCCGGTGAAGATCATGTCGTCCACGTAGAGACATACGATCATGATGTCTTCATCCTTCTTCTTGGTATAGAGAGAGTGCTCATACGGGCTCCGATGGAATCCGTTCTTCTGGAAGTATGCATCGATTCTGGCATTCCATGCTCTGGGCGCTTGCTTCAGTCCATACAATGCCTTCTTCAGCTTGTAGACTTTGTCTTCTTGATTCTTCACCTCGTACCCTGGTGGTTGCTTGATGTAGACTTCTTCTTCTAAGTAGCCGTTCAGGAATGCAGACTTCACGTCCATCTGGTAGATCTTCCACCGGTTCTGTGCTGCCAATGCGATAATGAGTCGGATGGTGTCGATCCTCGCGACTGGTGCGAACACTTCTTCATAGTCAACTCCTTCTCGCTGACTATAGCCTTTTGCAACAAGCCTGGCCTTGTACTTCTCGATTCCGCCATCTTGATTTGTCTTTGTCTTGTACACCCACTTTACTCCGATTGGTTTATGGCCTTCAGGTAAGGTAGTGAGCTCCCATGTGTCATTTCTCTTGATTGCCTCGATCTCGTCATCCATGGCTTTTCTCCACTTATCTTCTTGAGCAGCTTCTTCATAGCTGACCGGATCACATTCTGCAAACAAGCAGAATAGTGTGTAGTCATCCATCATCTCGACAGGCTCTGTATCGTCGTACAGATCTCTTAGGCTTCTCATCCTCCTTGTTGCTCCCCCTGAAGAGCTTCCTTCACTTGAGCTGGATGATGTCGGCGTTGATGTTGGGGTTGATGGAGCTGGACTATTAGGTGGACTTTGTTCTGGTCTTCCAACCTCCTGCAAGTCATCATCATTATCTTCAAAGAACATACCTTTAATATTTTTATCTTCATCGGTCCATTTCCAATAATCTTCTTCATCGAACTCCACGTCTCTTGAAATGATCATCTTCTTTGTAACTGGATTGTAGAGCTTGTATGCTTTTGTCCTCCTCTCGTACCCAACGAATATGCACTTTTCTCCTCGATCGTCCAACTTCTTTCTTTTCTGCTCCGGGATGTGTGCATATGCAATACACCCAAACACCTTCAGGTGGTTGACACTTGGCTTGATGTTGCTCCACATCTCCAATGGTGTCTTGAACTTGACGCTCTTTGTCGGACATCTGTTGAGGAGGTAAACTGCACAGTCCACGGCTTCAGCCCAGTAAGTCTTTGGCAGGTACTTGCTCTTCAACATGCTTCTGACCATATCAAGAATGGTACGATTCTTCCGCTCTGCTATGCCATTCTGCTGTGGTGTGTAGGCGGCAGTGAGTTGATGAATTATCCCGTACTGCTTGTTGAAATTGTTGAATGCCTTCGAAGTGTATTCTCCACCTCGATCTGATCGGAGCACTTTGATGTGGTACCCACTTTGCTTTTCTACCATCTCCTTGAATTCTTTGAATTTCTCCAGAGCTTCGGATTTCTCCTTCAGGAAATAAACCCAAGTTTTTCTGCTATAATCATCAATAAATGTGAGAAAATACCTGTTTCCTCCAAGAGAGATGACTTCAAATGGTCCTGCAATATCTGTGTGGACCAATTGTAGCAACTCTGTTGCTCTTCTTGACTTTCCAACTTCGAAACTTCTTCTATGTTGTTTGCCCTTCATACAGCCTTCACATAGCTGGTTCGGATGGTTGATTTGCGGCAATCCTTTTACCATTTTCTCCTTCCATAGAAGATTCAGGCCACTGAAAGCGAGATGCCCGAATCGTAGATGCCAGAGCCAAGTCTCGTCTTTTATGATTGACTTCAAGCACTTGACAGGGTCAGCATGAATATTTAAGGTAAACAGTCTATTTCTAGACATGTTCACCTTTGCAATAACTTCATTTTTATTTTTAATAGTGAGGGCAAGGTCTTTTAGATGTATATCATAGCCTCTTTCAAGGAGCTGGCCTAGGCTCAAAATATTATTTCGTAATGCTGGAACATAGTAGACATCAGAGATGTACCTGTTCTCGCCCGTCTTTGTCTGGATCATTATATTGCCCTTGCCTTTCACTGGAATCTTTGACTGATCTCCAAAGGTGACATCTCCTTGTACCGTCTCGTTCAGCTCGGTAAAAAACTCCTTGATGCCGCACATGTGGTTACTGGCACCTGAATCTAGATACCAGATATCTTTATTCTTGCTTTCGCTCTCCTGGTACGTCAACAGGACTGTTGAAGTGTCTGCCTGCTCCCTTTCTACAAAGTTGCTTCTTTCTGCCACTTGATTTGATTTCTCCCAACATTCGTAGCTGAGATGACCGTATCTCTTACATTTGTAACACTGTGGCTGAGATCTGTCCTCATGGTAACTTCTTCCTTGTCCTCGTCCTCGTGTGCCACGACCTCGTCCTCGATCGAATGATCGTTCACGATCTCTATTTCGATCTTGATTTTCATGGCCTCCTTGGTACTGTCTCCTACGACCTTGCTGGAAGTTTGAGCCACCTCGAAATGAGCCTCTGCCTCTGTAGCCTCCACGTCCTCTTCGACTATCTTCTTTGATAGTCATCTTACTCTGCAAGGCTTGTTCTAGATTCTCCGCTTGATTTGAACTAATGTTTATATCTTGTTCATAAGCTTGCAGAGAACCTTGCAGCTCATCAATAGATACTTCGGAAAGATCTTTAGACTCTTGTATTGCCGGAATAATATATTTGAATTTAGAGTCTAAAGTCCTAAGTATCTTCTCCATAATTCTTACATCATTAATTGCTTCTCCATTTCTCTTCATTTGATTTGTTATTGTCTGAACTCTACTAAAATAATCCGATATTGATTCTGTAGCTTTCATCTTCAAATTTTCAAATTCAACTCTTAATGCTTGGAGGCGTACCTTTTTGGCTCTTTCCGCACCTTGATAGGATTTTTGTAAAATCTCCCATGCTTCTTTAGAGGACAGGGCATTGGAAATCTTCTCAAACGCAGATTCATCTACGCCTTGGAATATTAGGAACAAAGCTTTTTTGTCTCTTTTTCTGACCTCCTTCAACTCACTCTTCTGAGTGGCGGGGGGGGTTTCTTCTGCTGCAGGTGACTCCGGTTCAGTGTAGCCATTCTCTACGAGATCCCACAAGTCTTGCGAGCCGAGCAAGACTTTCATCTGGATACTCCAGTTGTCGTAATTGGTCTTCATCAGCTTCGGAATCTGTGGCTGGATCATGTTCGCCATCTCGTACACGAGCACCTTCGATTGGCCCGGCTAGATCGAACTTTGCTCTGATACCACTTTGATGGAATTTGAAGAACACAACACTCTACACAAAGGAAACTTTTATTGATAGAACACTTGAGAATACAACACTTGTTCTTACAAGAACACCTCACTTTCACACAATTCCTTTATTTTGGTGGACACTCACACAAGGCTACACTACACACTCAAGCTCTCAAGCTCACTTCTTGCTTGCTTGCTTGCTTGCTTAAATGAGAGCACAAGACCCCTATTTATAGTTGTTTAAGAGGGCTAGGAAGTGTGTAGAAGAGTTAATCCTAGCCATACATTACTAAGAAGTTTCTAGAAGAATAAATACTAGCCATACACTTGTATCTTCCTAGAAACTTCATGGTAGATATTTTGTAGGATGTTACTAGAAAGAAGTTCTAGAAAGTTGTTCTAGAATAATCTAAGTTGGTGAGGAATTCTAATAATCTCGAGATGCCTCAAGCTGTAACCAAAGGGAATCCCTCAAATTATCTTGATCTCATTTAATTTAATGCCCTCCGAATAGCGAGGCGAATGGATGGGGTTCTAACCCAAACAGCCAGGGTGTTGCATTTCAACCCGCCAATCACATGGATGATCCACAACCGGCAAATGTTCAGTCTTTTGGAGTTAAATCCAATATACGGTCCAGTATATTAAATAAATATGTATTATGTGTTATTAGTTAAGGTTAGCTTATTAACGTGATCTAATTTAGGGTTTGAACTTTTAGTGCATAATTAAAGTATGGGTCTACTATGTGTAGAGACCAAAATATATAATTGTTAGTTCTATGATGGGCTAAATTAATAATTATGAATAACTGGATTCAGTTATAAATAGGGTTATGGTTTCCCAAATCTCTATGTACAATCTCTTTCCGATTTTTCATCTTCAGAAAGTTTGGGTTTCTCTAGGGAGGATATACGTATAAGATTTGGAAGATCTACATATCAAAATTCAAGAATCACGTCCTACTCCATGGATTTAGATATGGTTCCGTATCTTCTTAATTATCTTAATAGTTTGACATGAATAATCTTGGGATTGATTAGGGTTTTATCTCTTAAAGTAAGAAGTCTATCTTTTTATCCAAAAAATGTATCAGAGCGGTGTTTATGTTAATCTATTGAGAAATAATTTTAATTTGTGATGTGGTTCTCTTGTATGTTCTCAAATCTAAAAATTATTCGTTTCGAATTGTTTGATTTGAGAATAAAATTTGGTAGTTCTTCTTCTTATATATTCTTCATGATTTTGGATTCAAAAGGGTTATCATATTTTGAATTTTATAAGTCCAATTTAGAAGAATTCATGTTTGATCGAAAACTAGGTTTTTTTTAATGTCATGGATATGCGTAATTTTTTTTTTTTAATTTGGATGTTTTGATTCAATTTTTATTATTTGGGTTTGGATCGAAGTTTATTAAAGAAAGATTTCAGGTTAGCAATTTTTAAAAAAAATTACTACAATGCTAGGTTTTCTGCTGCTATCGCTATAGTGCCGGCGAAAACAATTATTGCTATGGTGCTTGGTTTTCTGTCGGGAAAATTTGCAAAATAGACCGTTTTTATAAAGTAATTAGCGAAATAGATCACTTTTAAAAGTAATTAGCAAAATAGACCTCTTTTTGGCCAATAGGCTAAAAAGATGTCGATTTTGAAAAAATGGCTTCAGAAAACATACGGGACTACTAGTCCCGTATGTTTAAAGCTAACTAATCTAATGATTAGTGCACTAATCATTAGATTAGTTAGCTTTAAACATACGGGACTAGTAGTCCCGTATGTTTTCTGAAGCCATTTTTTCAAAATCGACCTCTTTTGTCAAAAAGAGGTCTATTTTGCTAATTACTCTCAAAAGTGATCTATTTCGCTAATTACTTTATAAAAACGGTCTATTTTGCAAATTTTTCCTTTTCTGTCACTGCCTCGATCTATAGTGTCAGCGAAAAAAAATTCTACAGTGTTGGGTTTTCTACCGCTACGGCTATAGTGTCGGTGAACAAAAATAATCAAGAGAAAGCATTCAAGTGGGCTTGCTTTTGGACTTTTTTTATTTTTTTTATTTTTAATGATTGAATCAGGCACACCTGCACTGTTGGGCTAGTATTTGGAATTTGATTTTTTTATTCAAAATATCCGCATTAAAGTTTATTAAAATATATGATGTATTAAAAAAATTGATTGAAACAATATGTTACCAAAGTAGCCTCTCTTGAGTAGATCAATTTATTTTAAATATCAACATGGTAGTGTGTATATGGTTTATGAAAATATTAATCAGCCCAAAGGAAGGTTAATATTTGAAAAAAAAATCATATGCATATCTATAATGATAAATATGACCAATAATTCGGTTTTATATGTGAACAATAAATCGGTCGAAAGAAGGTTTATTATTTGACATGTCTTATTGTCAATGTCTGATCACCACACTAAGAGTACCACTTACAAATTAATATTTCTTTTCAAAGACTAAATATTAATATTGTAATATCTTGAGATGGGCATTGCTAATTTTAAATTTATAAATTTTGATTTGGTTTCTTATGCGAGCTTATTTATTTTCTTATGTTTTTCTCTGATTCAGTTGTTAGTTCTGCTTCAAACATCACTACCAACATTAATTCCATGGATATCGACTTTGTGTTAAGGCTTCCTTCTCCTGCACCTCTTAGGGATAAAAGTTCCACTGATGAGAAAAGGGATGTGGAGAGGTGGGAGAAGTTAAATTGCATGTGCATGATGATCATGAAGATGGTCATTCCAGAAGCATTCAGAGGCACTACGTCTGAGAAGATAACTAGTGCTAGAGAGTTCCTTGAGGACATTGAGAAAATGTTTGCTAAGAATAAAAAGGCTAAAACTAGTACATTTTTAGCAAATCTTATCTTAATGAGATACAAAGGGAAAGAAAATATTAGAGAGTACATCATGGAGATGTCTCACACTGCTTCAAAGCTGAAAGCGCTTAAGCTTAAACTCTATTAGGAATTGCTTGTGCATTTGGTTCTTATATCTCTTCCCAAAGAATTCAGCCAATTTAAAGTGAGCTACAATTGTCAAAAGGAGACTTGGTCTCTTAATGAGCTCATCTCACATTGTGTGCAAGAAGAGAAAAGGTTGAAGTAAGAAAAGAGAGGAAGTGCTTATTTAGCTAATACTTCCAAGGACAAATGGAAGAAAAGAATGAAAAATAAGTAAGTTGTAGAAGCTCAATCACAAAAGAAATAACACAAGGCAAATAATAGAGATGGTTGTTTCTTCTGTAGGCTACGGAACATAATAAAAAACTATATCAACTATCACGCATGATGTGCAAAGAAAGGTTCATTTTTAATTTTGTTTGTTCTAACATACGTGGTGGTTAGATTCAGCTATCACAAGTAACATCAGTGTTTCTATGCAGGTGCCTGAGCTGTCGGAAGCTAAGTGACGGTGAAAGATACATCTATGTGGGTGATGGTAAAAAGGCGGCAATTGAAACGTTTAGGTTATTATTAAAGTCCGGTTGTTATTTGGATTTAAAAGAGACTTATTTAGTACCATCATTTAGACAAAATTTGTCTTCTATTCCTGTGTTGGTACCAATGCTTTATCTTATACTGATAACATTTATTTGCTTGATACAGTTGTTTCATATTATGAAACCTTACAATTAAGCACTTTAGGTGTAAAGAGAAAATTGACTAATGAGAATGTCGCTTCATTATGACACATGAGATTAAGTCATATCTCCAAACATAGAATTGAGAGACTTGTGTCAGATGTGATTCTTGATCCCCTTGATTTTTTAAACTTTAAAATTTGCACTAATCGCATAAAGGGGAAATAAACAAACATTAGGAGATTTGGTGCCAACAGGGCTATAGATGTCTTAGAACCGATACATACTGGTATTTGTGGGTCATTCCCTATAGTTTTTTAGAATGGTCAATAATATTTTATCACATTCATAAACGTTTTCTTTGCGTTATGGCTACTTTAATCTCATACATGAAAAGACCCTATCACTAGACATGTTCAACGCTTACAAAGCTGTAGTGAGAACCAACTCAATAAAAATGTTAAAAGTGTTATATCTAATCGTAGTGGTGAGTGTTATGGCACATATGACGGTTCAGGTGAATAACGCCTGGGACCATTTGCTAAATTCCTAGAGGAGTACGGTATCGTCATACAACACATCATGTCTAGTTCTCCTACCATGAATAATGTTGCCGAAAGACGAAATTGAACTCTTAAGGACATGGTAAGAAGTATGACAAGTTATTCCAACTTAATTACCAGAATCTCTCTGGGGAGAAGCATTAAAGACTTTAGCTTACATACTTAATAGAGTACTCACTAAAGCGACTGCCAAAACCCCTTATGAACTTTGGACAGCAAAAAGCCTAGTCTAAAGTATCTGCACATTTGGTGATATCCAACTGAGGCTAGGCCTTATAGGCCACATGAAAAGAAACTAGACTGTAGAACGATTAGCTACTATTTTGTTGGTTACTCTGAGAGATCTAGGGGTTACAAGTTTTATGAAGTTTTATGATCCTGCTTTTAAGTCAATATTTAAAATGAGAAACGCTTGGTTCTTTGAGGTGTTGAGTTTGCGGGGTAAATAAGGTTAAGGACTTTGTCATTAAAGAGGAATATGTTAATACTCCCATAACTGCTATTGATATTGATGAGGCTTCTATTCCTGACATTATTTAAAAAATAGATCCAAATCAAAATAATATCATAAAACCTCCTGTTCTAGAAATTGTTCCGGAAGAACAAACTCCACCATCTCAAAAACATGTGTCACGCCCCGCTTCCCAAAATACCCGGGAATCGAAACGTGAACAAGCCCGCAACGTATTAGGTTGAGTAGAAATAAATAAATAAACTCTTTCTACTCAATCTAATACGCTAAGCGACAAAAATATAATATACGAAGTCACAGGTCCCCGATCACAATCAGCAAAAATATAATAGACAAACTCAGAATAAAAATATCATATCACAAATAGGATAACATCTGAGACGTAATATTCGGGTCAACATGCCCTTATACAACTATCTGAATGAAATACCGAAGAATATAAAATACAATGATCAGGAGGAAAAGGAAATGCTACGAAAATAAACTGAAAAGAATAACTAAGCTTCAACTTATTCTTCTGCTCTATCTACAAGGCACTCCTGCTGAGAATCCTCCGGTTCCTGTACGATTTTGAGCTGAGGCCGTCCGTCTCCTAAATCTGACGTACACCAGAGAAAATAGGTGTACATCAGGGTGCATGGCACACAGCAAGATCCCACAAAGAGAATAGGATCGGTCGAATGACCAATGCAATAACAATAATAATAAATAGAAACATGCAGCTGAAATACTAACAAGCTAGATGCAATCCATCACTAGAGTATAACGATCATAAGAATCCATAATCATCCGCGTAACAAGGACATGCCCCTAGATAGAATTACGACTTAAAAATCTACAACTCGAGACGTAGTACGTCGAGCGAAATAATCCAAACAAGGAAACCCTCATGTATATACCATATGTCTCAAATTGTAGATAATTAAATATTAATCCTAATCTAGGTATGGAAAGAAATATAACTGGTCCACATCTCACAAGAACCCATAAACATTCAAACAACAAAGTCATGTAGCTAACCATCCTATAACAAGTCACTGGTCTACCTCTCACATATAGTTAAAACTCATATTCATGAATAACCGGTTGTTCACAAATCATCCACACGTAACGTTTCACTGCCTACAACAGGTCACTGGTTCACATCTCACACAGAGTCAAAGTTCATATTCTCGGATAATCAGTTGTTCACCAAATCATCTACGCACAACGTTTCACTGCCCCCTCAGACCCACTCCAGCGCTACACAGGAATATCGCTGGTGCGAGCCTGGAAATAATCAACAATCACATCACCTCAGACCCACCCCAACACTACACAGGAATATCGTTGGTGCGAGCCTGGAATAATCAACAATCACATATCACTGCACCTCAGACCCACCCCAACGCTACACAGGAATATCATTGGTGCGAGCCTGGAATAATCAACAATCACTCAGACCCACCCCAACGCTACACAGGAATATCATTGGTGCGAGCCTGGAATAATCAACAATCACAATATCACATATCCTCAGACCCACCCCAACGCTACACAGGAATATCGTTGGTGCGAGCCTGGAAATAATCAACAATCACATCCGATCTCCTAAACCAAGAATTCCTCATCTCAACTCTTCTCGCTTTTCTAAGTCAACACAACACATGCCTCTAGGTCTTATTCATGTCACACAGGTCACTATAGCCATAAAATCCTAACGATTCTCAATTATAACAAGGGATGATAAATACAATAAATACTATGTAACAGTGTCATGAATCATGAATAGGAAATGTGAACAACTACTAATAACAGTACAAGATGAAACTACAACTATCAAATAAATACACATGAAATGTCGTAATTTCCAACCATCATGCTCATAAATTCATTAATTCAAAGATAAATCCTTTTAATTTATTTCTCATAAATTA
>NC_033801.1:8579190-8586690 GCF_001876935.1 Asparagus officinalis | reverse complement strand
CATGGGCCGAACTCTTGGGCTCCGACAAGTGGGCCAACCTCTTAAACCCCCTCGACCTCTCCCTCCGCCGTCTTATCCTCCGCTGCGGCGACTTCTGCCAAGTCACGTACGACGCCTTTCATCGAGTGACCGCACTCTTCTCGCTTACTGCGGTGCCAGCGATACGGCAAGCGCAACCTACTCCCCAAATCTAACTTCCCTTTCGCCGAAGAATACTCCGTCGCCGACTTCCTCTACGCCACCTCCGACCTCGGGCTTCCCATTGCCTTCCTCTTCTCTCTCTCCCGTGAATCCTGGAGCATGGAATCCAATTGGATTGGATACATAGCCGTCTCCTCTGACTCTGCCGCAGTCGCCAATGGTCGTCGAGAGATCTATGTCGTTTGGCGAGGGACGATCAGAGATCTTGAGTGGGCCGACGTGATAAAGCCTGAACTCGTTTCAATCCAGCCCATTTTGTCCACCGAGGACGAGAAAGTAATGAAGGGTTGGTTCACTATGTATACCTCTTCTGATGCGAAATCTCCATTCAATAAGTTGAGCGCTAGAGACCAGCTTTTATCCAGAGTCAAGACTCTGGTTGAGCTCTATAGTGGCGAAAACTTGAGCATAGTCTGCGTCGGCCACAGCCTTGGAGCCAGCTTGGCCATTTTAAGCGCGTTCGACATTGTGGAAAGTGGACTGTCGAAAATATCCAACGGCAAAAATCACTTCCCCGTTGCCGCAATTGTATTCGGCAGTCCACAGGTCGGTAACAAAGCCTTCAACGACAAACTTGAAAATCTACCAAATCTCAGTGTTCTTCACGTCAAGAACAAGATTGACTTGATCCCTTTATACCCAAGTGGGCTACTTGGGTACGTTTACACTGGAACAGAGCTTGTCGTCGACGCCAGGAAATCGCCATTCTTGAAGGATTCAAAGAATTCGAGCGATTGGCACAATCTGCAGGGGATTTTGCACGCGGTTGCAGGGTGGACTGGTGAAAAGGGGGAGTTTGAGTTGAAGGTGAAGAGGAGTGTTGGGTTAGTGAATAAGAGCTCGGAGTATTTGAAGGACGAGTTGTTGATTCCTGGGTCTTGGTGGGTTGAGAAGAATAAGGGGATGGTGATTAAGGAGGATGGAGATTGGGAGTTGGCTGAGTTGGATGAAGATGATTTGCCTGCTCCTCCTGATTCTTCTACTTATGTTCCAAGTGATGGTGATTTGAAATTGAAACCTGGTGTTGATTCTTCTTCTTCTATTTCTGCTACTGGGAAGAGGGGAAGCTCTAAAAGTGGATTGTTCTGCAAATGTTTTGGAGGTGTTTGAATAATTGGATTTGATTTGGTTTATCTTTGGCCTGTTATCTATGTTTGGGTACTAAGTATTGATGTAAATTTATTTAGATCGAAGTGTTTGAGAGCTTTTTATTTTCATCTAATTTGATTATTAGTGTGAAAAAGTTTTATTACTCTATTATTTCAAAGCTCAAAATTATGGTAAAGGTTGCAGATTATATCTTTGGTCTCTAATAAATTCTAGAGGTTGAACACTTTTCTCATTTGCCAAAATCTAAATTATTTTATGCAATGAAGATGTTTCTTAAATTCTATGTAAATTTGTATCTGGTGAGATTTGAATTTTTTTTATAGAAAATGATGAGATTTGAATTTGAAGTGTTTCACTACATCAAATTTCCATGGTTGTAGTAAAAAAACAAGGCTAATTATAAGGGCTATACAAAGAATAATCTGGTTCCAAACAAATTATTAGGGGAAGTGGGAGACTAAACAAAATTCATGATTTTTGTGAATTATATGTCAAACTTTGGTTGTTGATATTGTTTTGTCCCTGTCAGAGATATGGAGGGGAAGGTAACATCAATGATCTGGCCATATATGTTAGTATTAATGGGACATATATCTGAATTATTGCCGGTACATTGTTCTCATCATGTATCAACTTTCTTGTGTGCACATGGTAGTACAAGAAACTCAGTTATTTCACTCTTCTTGCATTGCCTCTGCTGATATATCAATGCAAATTAATTAATAACTTACCAGAAAAGATTAACATGAAAAAGAGTGCAGTTATACTTTTTCTTCCTTCCATTGTTTTGTTATTTCTTTTTGTCACTTTGAACCATCTTTTATGTCATGAAAAGAAAGGAAAGAAGAAATTGAAGTAGTCGTTTTCTTCATAGAAAAGTTTTCTCAAAATATCTGACAATGGTAATTCTATAAATAAAAATTTTCTGTAGATTTCCGTAAATTGTGTTTGGTTCAAAAAATTTATAGAAATGTTTTTTGTAAAGTACAAAAAAGTACCAAAATTTACAGAAATCGATTTCCTCTCAAAATGGATGGAAATCACCTAGAAATCTGACACCACATTAACATTTTTCTATAAAATTGACACTTTTCTATAAATTTAGGGGGTGTTTGGTTCAATTTCTATAAATTATAAAAAATCTTGCTATTTTTTATAAAGTTATGAGTCATTTTCTTGTTTGAACCAAACAAACAAAGTAAAAAAAATGATACTTTTTGACTTCTCAAAAATTTCCCTATAATTTTTTAAAGAAATATAAGGAAATCATATTTTGGGTGGAAAATATTTCCTATAATTTGTAGAAATTGAACCAAACACCCCTTTATTAGAGAGGTGATGACTAGAAGTTAAATGCGCACAGAACTTACCATACTTGAAGTTAAAGAAACTAGTTTTCTTTGGATTTGGATCCTCTCCACTACAAAAAAAATAGTGGAGAGACCACTACTTTTAATCTCAATTGTTGATTATTTAGTAGGCGGTTATTATGATACAATCTAAATCTAACACTCACCATACTCCTGTGTATTGCACTTATTCCTAATTTGTACTCAAAGAAAAAATTATAACCATCAGCTAGATAATCAATGGTTGTGATTATGTAATGGTCTCTCCACTACTTTTTAGATAATACGGAGAGGATCCAAATCCGTTTTCTTTAGACTCTTTGCTGCATATCAATTGTGACCATTAAAGCCGAGATTGGACGGAGCTTTCTGTTTTCCTAAAATTTTGTGTGGACCATTTAGTTGGGTTTTGTATAAATTTAATTATACATATATTGCAAATAAGGTCCCAATAAACTATTTGATCGATAACAGACAGGTTAGAACGGAAAAAAGCTTAATAACTATCCTCAAATGCAGAAATAAATTGATACAAGAGTAGATATCTAGGATTTAATCAAAAATATATCTCTTCACGTAATATTAGCCACTCATGTGAAAATTGCACATAATTATGTTATATAGGGAGGTTTTATGAAAAATAATAATCTTAAAGTCGAAGTAGATTTTATGTTAACCTCAAAGTCAAAAAAAAAAGATTTCATGGTAACCCCTAAACTTAAGGGGGCTTATATGACATTTTTAAAAGTTATGACGATTATCTAATAATCATCCAAGGTAATTAAAGGGAGTTTTATTGAGATTTAGCCTTTTATCACGTACCAATAAACTTTGAGGTTTTCTGAGAAACCCCCCTGAAAGCTTGAGTAGGTCTAGTCAAATTGGGTATTTTTTATCATGTACCTATAAGAGATCTATTAGTCGAAAAAGGTCCTAAAGATAAATTAGGAAGATGTTTTTCTTTGATATTTTACACTAGGTATTTATCAAATGGAGAGAAATACGATAGGGAATGGTTAGTTTATTCAAAGGATATCGATAAAGTATTCTGTTTTGTTGTAAATTGTTTAAAAATGGTTTTAAGAAAAGTTTTTTAATAAATGAAGGAGTTAATGATTGGATACATCTTAGTGCTAGGCTTAAAGAACATGAAACAACTAATGAGCACATGTTTAACATGAGTACTTGGCTTGATTTACACATAAGATTAAAGAAAAATAAAACAATCGATAAAAATATTCAAGAGAAAATTAATAAAGAGAAGGAATATTGGAAGAAAGTATTATAAAGAATAATTTCTGTTGTTAAATATCTTGCTAAACATAACTTAGCATTTCGAGGAACAAATGAGAGAATTTATCAAAATAATAATGGAAATTTTTAGGCCTAATTAAAATGATTGCAGAATGGGATACGGTAATGCAAGAACATGTTCGACGTATTGACCATGATGAAATTCATTATCATTATCTTGGTCCTAGCATTCAAAATGAATTGATAAGTATGTTAGCTTCTAAAATCAAATGTGCAATAGGTCAAGGGTATGATAACGGGTCTAATATGAAAGGGAGACACCAAGGTGTACAAAAAAAATTACTTGATATAAATCCTAGAGCATTATACACGTCTTGTGATTGTCATAGTCTTACTTTAACACTTTGTGATATGGCAATTTGTTGTGGTAAAGCAAAAGACTTTTTTGGAGTGATACAATGCATTTATACATTATTTTCTCACTCAACAAAGCGATGACAAATTTTGATAAATAATATAAAATGTTTAACTGTGAAGCCACTATCGGCTACACGTTAGGAAAGCCATGTTGAAAGCGTTAAAGCAATTAGATTCCAAACGCTTGAAATAAGAGAAGCACTACTTCAGTTAGCAGAAACTGATAATGACTCCAAAATAAAGAGTGAAGCAGATTCTTTAGCAACACATGGAATTAAAAATTTTGAATTTTTATAAAGTATGATTATTTGGTATGATATATTGTTTGCTGTTAACTTAATTAGCAAATCTTTACAATCTAAAGACATGCTTATTGATATTGCTATAGATCAAGTAAAAGGATTGATTAGGTTTTTCGAGGATTATAGAGAAGTTGGGCTCACACAAGCTATGGCAATTGCTAAAGAAATTGCTACTGAAATGGAAATTGATTCTGTATTTCAAGTAAAACGTCAAATCCGTAGAAAAAGACAATTTGATGAGAATGTTAATGAGGAGACAACACAATCAGCTGAAGAATCTTTTAGAATCAATTATTTTTTGTATATTGTAGATCAAGCTATTGGTTCACTAAAGAAAATGTTTGAGCAATATAAAGCATATGAAGATATTTTTGGATTTTTGTTTGGTTCAGAAAAGTTAAATTCATTAGATGATAATAATTTGAAAGTATGTTGTGATAATCTTGAAATTGTTCTAAAATATAAAACATTTTCTGATCTTGATGGGAAAGATTTATTTGGAGAACTAAAAATCTTACGAAATATTTTACCAAAAGAAACAAAGATGGCTATTGATATATTGAATTTCTTAAAAACACAAAATTGTTTTCCAAATGCATGTATTGCTTATAGAATATTATTGACTATACCTGTTACAGTCGCATCTGCAGAAAGAAGTTTTTCAAAATTAAAATTATTAAAATCTTATCCGAGATCGACCATGTCACAAGAAAGACTAAATGGACTAGCTTCGATATCCATTGAAAATGATTTTATAGATAAAATTGATGTTAAAGGCTTAATTAGTGATTTTGCAGCTAAAAATGCAAGGAGAATAATTTTTCGATGATACTTTTTGATGCTAAAGACTTCGATATATGATGAAGGTAAGCACAGATATAAGAGGAACATAATATGCAAGTATTTTCTTATTGTGGACTATTTGCTCTATTAGAAAGCTATATTAAGGTGGGATTACATGCATTTATTTGATCAGTAATATTTTATTCAGGTGATTGAAGAGATGAATAATGGGCAATAGCACTTGAAAAGTATGTTAAAGACTATCCAGATGTAAAAAAATCAAGTAACATTTTAATGTCTGATATTTTGTATATAGAAAAGTGTCATATGTTTACTTTTCGCATAGGGCCCCTAAAATCTCAGAACGGACCCTGAGTGTATGCATCTTGAGTACTCCATAGGCAAAAATTTCTCCATTTTATGGAAAGGCAGGAAGCAGTGTCCCCACGTTAATAATATGAAAGATATGGTTCGTAGAGTTAAAGACTAATTACTGTTGCACCCGGTCCATAGAGTTGCTCTTTCAAGAAAGATTGAGGACCAATGGATTGCGACTTCAGGGGATGAAATTTAAACACTTGTTCATGATAATACAACCAGCTCAAATGCATGTTCATACATTACCGCATGCAATGAAAAACATATGGACAACATCAATGTAGCTTTCTGAAAATTAAAACATTTAGTTTCGTCTCTTTTCTTTTTCTTTTTTTCCCCGTTATATCAAGTTCGTCAAAATTCGATCAAAAATATAAAAAGAAAAAAAAAAATAAATCCTCAATTTTGAAATCTTACATCATCTTTGGGTGAAGACTATACTTTTGCCAGCAACGGACAGATGTCCCCTTACATGTACTACTCAAATCGATTTGACGGTCAGGACCACCAATAATCCTGACTTAGCCGACTCACCGAATCAACATCTCTTTAGGTCGACTCGAAGGGCGGTACTTGTCGGTTCTCTTATTGAAGACGACTCCTACGAGCCCACTGGACCAGTTATCCGATACATCGCGGGGTCAACTCGAAAGGCATTACTTCTCCACACCCCTCGCTACGAGCCAAAGGACGATTTCAACCTCGAACCTCCTCCGCTGATAGTGCGTCGGTGTCACGTTAAATTTTGGCAGACGTCATCATTTCTCCATCCTTGACACTATTTATGACCCATCGGACCACGCCGGCTTCATGCGCCGTCCATCGCATCTCATTAATGACGAAATGACAGTGCCCATCTTGTAGCTGATCCACGACCGACACCTGTAAAGTAGATGCTAACTCAGCCGCCAGCTCAGGCTCGACCAAAAAGACTAGACTATCCCTTTTGCTTGGTTATAAAAAGGAAAACTATTTTAAATACAATGGTAAGTAATTTCTCAGCATTTTCTCCATTCAGCTGCATTTTTCGCATATCCCCACTCAACATCTAGCTGACCTGATCGTTGGAGGAACAACGAGGGAAGCAGTCCTCATCCTCTTACGAGTTGTTGCGCGTGCAGGGACGAACAACCCAACTCCAAATCGGATATTCGGAAAAGTGAGTGGCCCCATATAGGGCTGTCCATCCGGGCCGGCCCGGCCCGGCCCGGCCCGGAAAACCGGGCCCGGGCCGGGCAAAACCCAAGCCCGGACCCGCGTGCCGACGGGTCCGGGCCGGGCCCGGGCCCGGGCCCGACCGGGCCGACCCGGGCCGGCGCGGATTTTTGTTTTTTTATTTTTTTATTTTTTTAAAAATTTAAAAAAAACAATAAAACATAAAATTATATTTATATAATAGTATATATATATTTATACTCTTATAATAAATATAAATTATATTATATGTACATATAAGTTTATGTTTATATATAGTATAGATAATAAATATATATTTATATCTTATATGTATTTATACTATTATATAAATATACTATATATGTACAATATAAGTTTATGTTTATATATGTGTATATATAGTATACTTATATACTAAGAGAGAGAGAATGATAATATATATATAAGAGAGAGTATACACTGTAGCACATATATAAGAGAAGAGCATACTTAATACATATATATAATTATATAAGAGATATAAACATATA
>NC_033801.1:8569190-8576690 GCF_001876935.1 Asparagus officinalis | reverse complement strand
CTACCTTACTCAATCGCCCTGCGAAAATAGGCATATCACCCTATTTCGAAAAACAATGATGCACAATGGAGTGTAGTCTACTGCGATCTCATTACAATATACCAACTAGCTATCCTGAGTGTAGTCTTCCGCAGTCTCATTGTTGTATACCAACTAACTCAGTCAAGCATCCAAACTATCATGAAATGCAATCTACATCACTTTCTACCATGATAAACTCAAAATATAGATTATGCACCTCCTAACGCTCGTGCGTGCTCAAATCCAGTGAGTGTACTCTCATAAATTATGCACGTGAATTGACGTGCGACTCATATTTCGCGTTCTCAATCAAACACTCATGAGAAAGAAACAAATTCACGAAAAATAATACTGATCAGTCGACCAATACCTACATCGGTCGATTAGCACCAACGTGCACAAACCGTGCACGCAAACAAGCATTGACCGGTCGACTAATGCACCTCGTCGATCGACTGGCCAGATCCAAACTGAAGGGCAAAGAGACAGTTTCGGTTGACTGATCTTGTCAATCGGTCGACCGACGCTGATGATAGGTTCAGGTTCAGGTTACGGGTTTTGTTTACAAGCATCGAAAACAAAATTTTCCCAGAATAACACATGTATGAAAACTTATTTAATGTGATTAGGGTTCACTTTGCTACATGGAAATATAAATATCAAATTCTAAGGTAAAATAAAAACTTTAACATGATTACATATGTAGATTAAAATTAATTAAATTTAACAAAACTCATGTTAGATCAAGATTAAAACTTAAACCCAAATCTGAGAAACTGTTTCATGCATTTCTAAAAAAAAAGATCAAATCTTTATATCATGTAGTTTAAAAGAGTGATTTTTATACATAAACTAGGTTTTGAAGATTCGATAAAACCAAATAAAACCAAATAAAATCTATTAAAAATAGGGATGGGTTTGGAGGAGATGAAACTCGCCTCAAACGTGTTGAACTCCCCAAATATGAAAGAAACATGATCCTCCTTCGTTAAAACGCCCACGATCTCGCCCTCCTCTTGATTTTGCTTCTCAAAGCTCTCAAAATTCACCAAAATAAGTTCTAGGGTTCTGAGGGAAGAGGGTGACTGCTGCTAAGATTCTGGGATGGTGATAAAGAAGAGAAAGAACTCGGATATCACACACACACACACATATATACATACATATATATAGGCTAAATACCTATATTGGTATTTTAATTCCACCCTATTTACCAAGAAGGTATTTTAATTAGGCAAGCATGCTTTAAGGCATTTTAATTGATTCAACTTACCAACAAGGTTATTTTTTGTCGGAGACCAGTTTTCCGGCGAGAGATCATCACGTGCGTGGCACGTGATGACTTAAGCTGTTTTTTAGCTGCTGATGTAGCACGGATTTTTTAACGTTGCAGTGTTTAAAGGAGGAATTAACCCTCTAAAAATCCCAATTCATCCAAAATAGGACAGATCCGTGCCACATCAGTAGCTAAATAACAGTTTAAGTCATCACGTGCCACGCACGTGACGAGCTCTCACCGGAAAACTGGTCGCCGACGAGAAAAATGGCCTTGTTGGTAAGTTGAATCAATTATAATGTCTTAAAGCAGATTTGCCTAATTAAAATACCTTCTTGGTAAATGGGGTGGAATTAAAATACCAATATGGGTATTTAGCCTGTGTGTGTGTGTGTGTGTGTATACACACACACAAACAAACCCGAACCAAAAATCAGCTGACTCGAAACAGAAACCTGGGTTCTGTGCACCCACCGGTCGACTGACGCTTGACATCAGTCGACTGGTAAGCTCCCATCAGTTGACTGATACTTGCTATCAGTCGATCGACCAGTGGCTAATTTTCAGCCAACTGATCCATTATATATGTATGTTTACGCTTGTATATTTACACTTACATGTACGTACACGATCTCAAATCGATTTTAAACATACTCATTCATCCCAGAATAGTATCATCCATAATAAAAATCATTTAATATTATTTTTTATAATATTTTCAAAATTTACGGGGTTTTACAAAAAAGAAAAGAAAAGAAAAGATAAAGTAATTTTAGAGACCTAAAATGCTAGCTTGGGTTGACTTTTTTATCCCAAACTAAACCAGCTGCCATATTCTAAAATGAAGTTAGAACTATATGGGTTATCGATTATAGAAATTTGCGGACCAACTAAAGGAAAGAAAATGCGATTTTAGAAAACTAAGAGGTTGGTTTGGCTTGATTTTTTTTCAAACTAAATCGTCTAACATATTCTAAAATGAAGTAAGAATTGTGTGGTCTGCCGACATTTTATTAGCACTTTTAAAATTTTATTCGAGGAATGCTTCTTCTTCTTCTTTAATAACAAACAAACATGACCAGGAGAAGACCTCCTTTATCACCAACGATGGGACCTATTGCTACAAGATGAGCCGTTTGGACTGAAGAACACTGGGGCCACATACCAGAGGCTTTTTAACAAGGTCTCCAAGCACCTAATTGGATGCAATTTAGAAGCTTATATGGATGAACTGTAGTGAAGTCGAAACAAGCGCCAACCTATATATTAGACATGGACGAGACCTTCTCCACCCTTTGACGCTACCGCATGAAGCTCAATCCCACTAAGTGTGCCTTTTGGGTGTAATCGGGGAATTTTCCGAGGTTCATGATTACACTGAGAGGTATAGAGATCAACCCCTAAAAGATAGCTGTCATAGAACAACTACCCGAATCGCGCACCTTGAAGGATGTCCAGAAGCTAAATGGGAAGATAGCGGCGCTGGGTCAATTCCTCTCCAAATCTGCTGAGAGGAGCCTCCCATTCTTCAAAACCTTGAGGGGAAGCAAAAACCTGAAGGAAAGCATAATTTGGATGGCTGAATGCAGTGCAGCTTTTTAGGATCTCAAGATCTACTTGAGTACCAAACCACTGTTGAGCCAGCCCATAGGGGGGAAACTTTATACCTATATATAGTCGTCTTCCTCAAAGCCGTCAGCTCCGTCCTTGTCTAAGAAGAGGAGAACGTCCAGAAGCCCAAGTTCGAGACATATATTCTCAACGAAGAACTAGCCCCCTCGAGTCGGCAGTCAAATTCATAAGCCCATGGTGGAGCTAATTCACCCAAGAGATCCAAAATAAGACTGTATAGCACAAGAGAAAAGTAATTCAGACTTAAATATCTCTCTTTATTCATTTGTGAGGAGTACCTACAAAGTGCATATGTACATATACAATGCAAAAGCGAGAGATATGAAATTGCTATGAGACTAAGAGAGGTCCATTACCGCTCCCGGGGTCAAAGGCAAGGAGTCTCTGGTAGCAGTCAGCGGGAGAGTCGAGCAGTCACCTCCTTCATCGATCTTCCCACCTATGGCCCTAGGAGCATCATCGTCCGACTCTCCCTCTTCCTCATTGAGATTGAGTCCCCCCCCAAGCTCTTCCACCTCCACTAACTCATTCAAACACTTGGCTACAATGGGAGGGTAGTGGAAGCAATCAGGTGAGTTCCTCATCTCGGCTGGAAGCTACGCCGCGAGGTAGTCATACCCTGCCTTGTAGGTTATCGCCACCTCTATTTTTCCAGTAAGCCCCTGACAATACTCCTCTATGATCCCCTCGTGATAAGGTTCGGACTCGAGCTAGGCATTGCGGCTCTAGGTCACTGCCAGGGACTCCTGTAAGCGAGCGACCTCCCCCTGAAGTTTGATGAGCACTGCATGCTTCTCGTCCATCTAACGCTTAACATGCACTGGTGCTTGCTTCTCGGCCTTGACTTGCACCTTAGCAGGACCCCTCTCTTGTAGAGCCTCATCCAGTCTTGTAGTTTTCCTGCTGCTCTCATCAAGCTCTCGCCTGAGCCTGTTGACCTCGGAAGCTCTTGAGGCTGGTGGCTCCGTAGCCCGTTTTGAGTCGCCCCCTCTGCCAGCCTCAGGGAAGCTACCTCCCCTAAGAGCTTAAGATACAAAGTTCGAATCTGCTCCATCCGGCCAAATATCTCTTACTCCACCAACGCCCCTCCAACCAGGTAGCTCCGAAGGCTTTAGTGGAGACCAACATTGGGAAACCCCCTCAAGAACTCCTCATCCCGAGGAAGCTAGAACTGCTCGACCGCCCTAGCCTGAGTCAGGTGAGAACCAAGGACCGACCCCCTGATATCGAGATGGTGAGTAGGCTGGTAACAATGCTCTGGGTCGAGCTCCTGTCCAAATTGTTGGCCAATTCCTGAAGACCCGATGAGGTACTGCCTCATCCTATCCCATTCTTCCTCCCTAATCTCAGCAACATGATGAGAATAAGGATACCCTAACCCTACGGGTGGCACCATTTCCTCCCTAACAAGCTGTTTCCTCTGTGGGATGATTTGCTGTGGTGGACGGATGACTTTCCTTTGTCAGCGAAGGCTCTTGCCTCGACTCTAACGTCTTCCCGAGGAGCCTCGGCCTACTCTTCAGAGGCCGACTCATCCACATGGATAACGTTGGTCTTGGCCACCTCGGCTACCGCCTGAGGTAATTTCTCTTCATCCCTCCGCGGGCTCCTCCTTCGCCTATGGACGAGGGTTGTAGAAGACTTTGCCTCGGTCATCTCGGTCTCTATTGGGGGTAAGTCACAGCGAAGACGCTTTTCAGGCCTTGCTGATGGCCCTTCCTGGGGGTTAGTTTGAGGAGCAGACGACACCATCACCATTTCTACCGTTCCTAAGATTAGGGCTGAAGCCCTCTCCTGGTCCTTGGTGAAGGGAGGCACGATAGATATATTGGCAACCCACAAGACCGAGTTGTCAAGCAGGTGATCGACTCGGTGAGAGCCAGCATATGCCTTGATTTGATCTAGCACGTCCCTCTCGGCGTTAAGTAGGTCACCGGCCATTAGTGCTTCCTTCCTTGTCTCGGGCTAGTTCGAACAGTCTAGATCCAAGTCACCCCCCCCATGACCCATATGAACTTCTCCTTCCAGTTCTTGTTCGAATCTGGAAGGCCGGTGATGAGCTTGTACTTCCCCACCATCTAGAAATGGAAATGGGGCTCGGTTTGGTTTACTTTAACACTCACCAAACGACCTAGGACCCGTAGAGATGGCTTTATTACCAATCAATGGTAGATCACCATGAATCCCACCAGGGACATGATGGCGTTCGGCTTCATCTAGGCCAGCGATACCCCTAGAGTAGTGAAAACTTGTTGAAGAAAAGGGTGCAAGGGTAGCCGCATGCCAAACACCAAGTGCCTCAAGTAAAGTTGTGCCTAATCTGGTCCATGGTCATAGACTGCATAAGACCTCATCGGGGTCATCAGCTCATACTCTCAGAATATATCAAAACTCTCGTGGAGCATCCTCATATGTGATTGGGTCACCTTGGAGTGGAACTCCGCCAGAAGAGCTTGTCGATCTACAGGATCTGATGCTATCATAGAAGGGAGAGTAGTTGATAGAAAAAGATAGATGTGAAGAATCTCGAGTTCTTAGAAGGGAATTTCAAAGAACAATAACCGCCATTTCCCTAGCCATGGCTTTATATATAGGCAGCTGAATCCACAGTTGTCGGAATCTGAATGGCCAGATCAGGCTTTGGCCAACAACCAAGATTAATTCTCAGAATCCGAAGTGGCATCTAACCTCGAATAACCTGTAATCTAACACGAAAGGCAGAGTTGTGGCAGTCAAAAGGAATGTGTGGTGACGTCAGCCACGTGAAATCTAAAAAGACTTTTTAATTTCCTTATTTAATACATACCCACGTCCGTCTAGAGCTACTCTCATTTCACTCGGACCCGACCCAAGCTGACTCTAAGCGAAAGAAGCCAGCTGTTATGGTGTTTTCAATCGCCAAAGTATGACATTTTGTCAGCAACGGACAGGTGTCCCCTACACGGACAACTTAAATTGAATTGACGATCAGGACCACCAAGAATCCCGACTTAGCCGACTCACCGAATCGACATCTCTTTTAGGTTAACTCGAAGGTGACCCAATCACATATGAGGACTCGGCCCTGGCCGAACCAGCAGCCAGTGACTTGTTTTTTTTCAGGCTTCGTCTTGAATTTTGGTCTTTAGATTTGACGTGGTTTAGTCAGTTTATCGTCTGCACCATTTGCTTGTAGTTTCTTGGCCTCTTGCACCAGAATTCTTGCATGCGCAAGTAAAGCGTGGCGCTTCTTGATCCGTTCTTCAAGAGTTGAACGTGTCCTCTTAACGGGGACCCATTCATTCATTGTTGGTTTGGACCAGTCGCCAGCTTGATGCCGTGGCGGTTGGCGCCTTCTAGACTTCAGATCCGCTTCATAGCGGATTCTGTCAACTTGCTCGGAGGCTTTGGCCAATTGGCGTGCAAGGCGTTGACGCCGTCTTTGACGCGCCCTCTTGGACAAGGTCTGCTCATTTTCAGTAGCAGCTTCAGCTTTGCAAGGTGTTCCTTGAGCCGCTGCGGGTGAGGTTCTTGGTTTTGAACCTTCAAATCCAAGTGTCCTTGACTTTTCCTCGTGGAGTTTCTCCTATTCCTACGAGGGGAGGATGATCGGGAAGAGGAGGATAGGTATTCTTCATATTTTGCTTGGTCGAACTCGTACTCGACCTCCTCGTTGATCGGGATGATGATCTTCGGTTGCGACACTACAGCTTCGGCAGAAAAGTTGTCGGCTCCCACTGTGGTCGCCAGTTTGTTTGTGTCAAAAATTACCTTTTCCATTGTTTTCAAAACCTGTTACACCGTTTATCGATTACAAGTTCAAACTGAAAGGAAAGTTGATCTTTTTATAAGATCTTCTTACAACGAAAAATAAAGATTATAACTTTATCAAACAAAACACAGCAGTAGTTTATCTCCCGCTGCTTTGCGTGGGATCTTTGCCTGTACCGGGGACGCGTTAGTCCGTGGACCACCGCAGATCAACCCGATAAACAATATGATTACGCTCTTGTTTCACGAAGGAAATAATTACGGAAGCGATAATCACGACCAAGCGAGATTGTGGCTCTTCTCGGGATTAAAACCAAGTTTAATCCGGAGGAAAGAAGGGGAAAGAATCACAAACCTTTCGAATGGGCTTTCTTTATGAAAGTATTCGCTAAGCTCTGATGATTCTCCTCTGAAATTCGTGGTTAACTGGACAATTTGACAGCACCTCGCCTTCTCAATCTCAGATCCTCCTTAAAGAAGACCCTAGGCTTCTATTTATAGGCTTTTGGAGATGTCATTTTGAATAAGAATTTGTGTTTAAACGTCTTCTGCAGTTTATAACTGTCTAAACGTGTTTAAGGATAACCTCAAAACAGTTGGAGAGGTTCTGAGACGAAAGAATCCTTAAAAATCATCGAAATCCGTGTTTGGGGAGGTTTTGTGTTTAGCAAGAGTCCTGGTGGCTCGGAACTGTACGAGTCACCATTTGGTGGCTCGGAACTATGCGGGTCACTATTTGGTGGCTCGGAACTATGCGAGTCACCATTTGGTGGCTCACATGGGTGCGAGTCACTATTTGGTGGCTCGCATGAGTACGAGCC
>NC_033801.1:8527414-8569173 GCF_001876935.1 Asparagus officinalis | reverse complement strand
TGGATGCAAGCCACCATTTGGTGGCTCGCATAGGTGTGAGCCACCAATTGGTGACTCGCGCCTATACGGGCCTTCAAGTGGTGTTTCGTCCACTTTTTTGATACTTTGGCGATTTGTAATTCTTCCAGTTCTCTTGTTTTACGTACGCTTCGTCGCTTCGCTGACTTATGCATTCTATTGATCCAATTCATACACTTACTGATGTTGGATAAATTCCCTTGACTTGGATAATAACGTTTATCGTCTTTTCCTTGTCTTGAACTGTGTTTAAGGTCTTATAGGCAATTTTTAACCCCTACAACCGTCAGTCGACTGATGCACTGTTCAATCGACTGATGAGCTAACCGTTGGCTGATTCTGGGAAACCATCGGTCGACTAAAATTACTGTTTAGTCGACTGAACAGAAACTTTTCAGCAATTGTAGAGCAGTTCATCGGCCGACCGAAAAACGTGCACAACCCAGTTTTGAACAGTAAAATTAATTTTCAATGTGTATTTTAAAATAGTAAATAAGTTCCAAAAATTATAAAACTTGGAGAGATGTTTATATACACGAATATAAACATGTTAGAAAAGAAATTTTTTAAATATTATTTCTTGTTTGTGAAAACTCATCATTTTGTAAAATCGATAAAACATACGAACTTGTTAAAACTTGCTTTTGACGAATTTCTTTCAAAAAGGTTTTGAAAAAACTTTTAAATGGATTAATAGACTTTAGAAAAGATGTAAAATAGTATGAGAAAGTTTTTAGTTTGTAAACATGTTATTTTCTCAAAAATATGTATAATGGGGTAAATATGAAACAAATGTGTATGTATACAAATATATCTATTAGTTTCATATTTAAATGGCTAAACTTAAAAGCGATAAAACAAAACGTGTATGTGTATGATTTGAGCTTTAAGCATACCACATAAAGTAAACAACCTAGACTACAAAACTATACCCAAGGTAATGATTTCTTCGTGACGCTTGATCTTGGTAGAGGGATGAAGCGCGATATTGGATCTTTGACTTGAATGCGTAAAGGGCTTCAATCCAAATTCCATCAACCTCTATTAAATATCTTCGTGAATGCGCAATCCAACCAACCATCAACTTGAGGATCTTTGTGTAGAATACCTAATAAGTAAAAACAAACAGTCGACAAACGATGTTAGGAATTGTTTGTTAATCATCAAAACTAGATTAGATAGTAGGCTCATAAACATGAGACCTAATAGACTCGAAAGGCGTTACTTTTAGACACCCCTCGCTACGAGCTAAAGGATGACTTCAACTTCGAACCTCCCCCGCTGACAATGCGTTGGCGTCACATTAAATGCTTGACATACGCCATCATTATTCCATCTCCGATACTATTTATGACACATCGGACCACACCGGCTTCGTGCACCGCCCATCGCATCTCATTAATGGCGTAATGACAACGTCCACCCCGTAGCCGATCCACGATCAACACATGTAAAGCAGATCCTGACTCAACTGCCAGCTCAGGCTCGACCAAGAAGACTAGACTACCCCTCTTGCTTGGCTATAAAAAAACTATTTCAAATACAAGAGTAAGCAATTTCTTAGAACTTTTCTCTATTCCGCTGTATTTTTCTTATATTCTCACTCAAGCACCTAGCTGATTTGATCGTAGGAGGAACAACAGAGGAAGTAGTCACCGTCCTCTTTCAAGTTGTTACGCGTGCAGGGACGAACAGTCCAACTCCAAATCGGATATTCGAAAAAGTGAGCGGCCTCATATCAACCCAGTCCCCATTACCTTCTTGTTGTGTGATTTAAACCATCAACAATAGTCTTAGATGGATAAGTGCTCTATGTGTCAATATCTAATAGGTCAAATGTGCTAAATCATTTTGTCCAGAAGGTAAAGTCAATACATGCGATATTTTCTGGAAAAAGACGTAGATCAAGAGATCAATGAATAGAAATACTAATTTGGGATTGATGAAATAATATTATAAATTAGTTGAAATAACAAGAAAAATTGAGATAAAGGGAGATAAAAGTTTGTGGACCAAAAAGAAGGGGAAGGGGGGGGGGGGGGGAGAAATAAAGTAATTTTAGAGACCTAAAAGGCTAGCTTGGGTTGAATTTTTTTTACCCCAAACTAAACCAACTCGCGTATTCTAAAATGAAGTTAGAACTATATGGGTTACCAAATATAGAAATTTGCAGACCAACTAAAGGAAAGAAAAAGTGATTTTAGAAAACTAAGAGGTTGGTTTGGCTTGAATTTTTTATCAAACTAAATCGTCTAACATGTTTTAAAATGAAGTAAGAATTGTGTGCCCGCACTTTTAAAATTTTATTCGATGAATGCTTCTTCTTCTTCTTTAATAACAAACAAACATGACTCACTATCTTAAAAACTTGACACCACATGTGTCATCTAACATAATCTCCTAAAGCTCTCCTGGTTTCTTATCTACCATGGGGGTAAAAAATTCTAAAGGGTTATAACAAAGTTGGAATGCTACTTCTCTTTATGCTAAGATTTAGATAATGAGAATCCACATCACTATCAAAAAGTTCAAATATATAATCTTTTGTACATAAGTGTTTCTTCAATATATTTTGAATAGGGCACCTTGCCCTATTTTCTACTAAATAAAAAAAATAGTGCTATGAATAAGAACTCCCCCCTCCTATTTCGATGTTCTTTGGTTTTGACAATAAAAGTATGTTGGGTTCGAAATCTAAAAGTCCACATCATTTTTTCGGGGAAAAAGGGCTCGCTATTACTACTTTACACATTTTTCTATTATAGTGCACTAGTGTGCACCCCATGCAAAGCAAGACCCCCTATTTTTTTAAGCACTGTATTTTAAAAACTTGTTTTTTTCTAAATTTTAATACATTTGATTTAATTATTGTATTCTTAAAATTAGAAATCATATATACTCCTCTATACTTAAAGAAGAATTCAAGTTTTACTACATTTAATTTAGAAATCATATATACTCCTCTATACGTAAAGAAGAATCCAAGTTTTAATACATTTCATTTGTTTTACTGTTTACGATACAATAAAACACTGCAGCATAAATCGTACCTTTAAGCATGAAGGAGCAGATTTGATTTACTGTTTATGCTACAAGTAAAATAGTATAAAATGAACAACATTTCGAGTGAGTAGACCAGATTTGATTCACTGTTCATGATATACTATTTACTATAATATTTACTATAGTATAAACACTGTAGCATAAATAGTAATTATTTGGACTCTTATTTACGTGCAGGGGCTTTTTGTTTGGCAAAAAAAAGTGGGAAATCAAAAAATAGGAAACCTATTTCCTATTATAATTATTTTGAAGTTGTTTGGTTGGCTTAAAAAAGAAGGAAATTATAGAATAGGAGATGAGATGAGATGAGTTGTCACCTTATTATTGGATGATGTGAGTGATTTTTAAAAAAACTTGTTTTGAGATTGTTTGGTTGGTTAAAAAAATAAGGAAATGAATTGGAGGTATATTATTGGATGATGTTTTGAGGTTGTTTGTGTTTGGTTCGTTTTTA
Source organism: Asparagus officinalis (assembly GCF_001876935.1). Taxonomy (NCBI): domain Eukaryota; kingdom Viridiplantae; phylum Streptophyta; class Magnoliopsida; order Asparagales; family Asparagaceae; genus Asparagus; species Asparagus officinalis. The sequence goes on along the minus strand of NC_033801.1, from coordinate 8,565,638 downwards.
AAAATAAGAAAATAGATGAGATGAGATGAGTTGGAGGTATATTATTGGATGATGTGACACGTACTTAAGGAAATTGATTTCTTGTTTTTTTTTGAGGAAATGGATGGAAAAGAATGTTTAATGAGATGAGATGAGTTGTCACAATATTATTGGATGATATGTGTGATTTTTAAAAATGAGATAAAATGAGATGTGATGAGTTGGATGATGTGACACATTTCTTGTGTTTGGTTTATTTTTAAACGTAAGAAAGGAGATGTGTCACGCCCCGCTTCCCAAAATACCCGGGAATCGGAACGTGAACAAGCCCGCGACGTATTAGATTGAGAAGAAATATACATTATTATTTTTTTCTTCTCAATCCAATACGCTAAGCGTCTGGAAATAAATACAATGCGAAGTCACAGGTCCCCGATCACAATCAGCAAGAATATAATAGACAAACTCAGAATAAAATAATACATATCACAAATGAATATCATCCAAGACATAATATTCGGGTCAAACATGCCCTTATACAAAAACTATCTGAATGAAATACTGGAAAATATAAAAATACACTGATCAAAAGGAAATGAAGGTGCTACAAAACAAACTGAAAGGAATGACTAAGCTTCGGCTTCTTCTTCTGCTACGTCTGCAAGACACTCATGCTGAGAATCCTCTAGCACCTCTGTTCTTCTCCTAAGTCTGACGTACACCAGAGAAAACAGGTGTACGTCAGGTGCATGGCGCACGGCAAGACCCGACCCCACAAAGAAAATAGAACGAACGGAAATCCAATGCGAAAAACGATATGATAACCGAAACAACAAAAGAACGTGCAACTGGTAATCCAACAAAAATCAACATACAAATTCACTAGCATCCAAAATCGATCAGGTAAAGAGATCATGCAGCTAGCGATCAGAATAATCATCCAAGTCACAAGGTCATACAACTAGATGGAATTAATACTTAAAAATCTACAACTCGAGACGTAGTACGTCGAGCGAAATAATCCAAACAAGGAAACCCTCATGTATATACCATATGTCTCAAATTGTAAATAATTAAATATTAACCCCGATCTATGTATGAAAAGAAACACAACTGGCCTACATCTCACAAGAATCATACTTAGCTAAGAATCGAGGTCATGTAACTAGTCATACTATCTCAACTCACTGGTCCACATCTCACATAGTGTCAACACTCATATCATCGGATAACTGACTGTTCACAAATCCTCTATGTGCACCCAATACACCGCTACACTGGATCGGTCAGAGGGCTACACGTAATCCGATTCCGGCCTTGTTCGAACTCAAGCAAGAATCAGGTGAATATCAAGCTCACGGACCAAAGTGGCTACACCGGCTCCACTTTGACCCAACAAACCAACCCCAAGCTACACTGGATCATGGGGGGCCTGGAAGATACATCAACAGCCTTATCCGATCACATGAACATTAACTTCCCCATCCCAACTCTCTTGTATTTTCTAAATCAACCATAATCCTCATTGAAACTCGGGTTCACCACCTAAACTCAGTCAACACACTCACACATGTCACTAAGTCTGTTCATGACGCACGAGGCCACTAAGTCATGAACTGCTAGGGGTTCTCAAACACAATAGGAAACAATAAGTACAACCAATCATGCGCAACGATATCATGGCATATCACATAATTAAAATGAGAATCACACCTTCAAAAATAATCCTTTAAATTAATAAATTTATTTACTTCAAAATGATTTCCTTATCCAAAATAAATCCTTTATTTCTTGTTATAATTGCCCAAAAATAATTCTATTTTCCAAAATAACTCCTTTTAAATAATTCTAAAAACATTCTTTAAATATTCTTTTTAATATTTCCTCTTGCAAAATAATTTCTTTTCCAATTATAATTAATCTAAAATAATTCCCTTTCCAAAATAAATTCCTTTAATTTATTTATAATTATTCTAAAAAGATTCTTTTTTTTCCAAGATAATTCCCTTTAAATTATTATAATTTTCCTAAAATAATTTTCTTCTCAAATAAATTCTTTTTAAGTAATATAATTATCCGAAAATGATTCTGCTACAGAAATAAATTCTTTTAATTCATTATAATTATTCTGAAATGCTATTTATCATAATATTATGATTTACTTAATATTATTCACCAAACAATCCCACACAGATAACTATATCACAAACTAAAATATGCAGAAATTCATAACTTCATCAACAAGCCCACGCAGATAATTATATCAGTCTAAAAATACTTGATAAAATACAAGATGAGCAAGGGATCTTGCCTGCGAGACCAAGGGGTCTGATGACGAACGGCGGGGCCGATGCGGACGCGGTACGACGGATCTGAACGGTCGAGTCATGACGGATCTGAACGACGCGGTTGTAGGGGACGGCAACGACGGTGGTTGTCATCACTGAGGGCTCAACGGGGGTCGACGGGGGCTGTTGGTGTGCGATTCTGCAACTGGCTCTGCGTTGGCATTTCGTCGAACACGTGGCGTGCGATGGAGGCGCTGGTTGGCGGTGAGCTCGACAGCGATGGAGGAGCTCGGGGAGGCGCTGGAGAGCAGCGGCGGAGCTCCGGGTGGTGGCACTGGCGGAGCAGAGGGGGTTGGCGGCGCCGTCGAGGGGCAGCGGCGGAGAGAGCGCGGAGAGGGCGGTTTGGGCGCCGGATCTGCCCTGAGCGACGACAGCAAGGATGCCTCGGGCCTGAGGGTCATGGCGTTCGATCGTCGGAGCTCGAGGGCGGAGCTCGGCTGAGTCGCACGTGGCGGTCCGGGTTGCTTGCCGAGCGCGTGCCGGTTGCGCGAAGGACAGGGCAGACGTTCGGCAACTCAGGTGCCAGGCAGGGCCGTTTGCATGGCTCTGCGGCACCGGCGGTCAGGAGGAGGCACGCCTCGCCGGTCGGGTGGCTTGGTCGGCGTTCGAAGAGGGGAGGCCGGAAGCGTGGTGGTGGAGCAGGGCGACTGGCGGGCTGCCCAGCCGGCTTGCTGCGTGGCCTGGTGGCCGGTGGTTCGAGGCGAGTTCTAGGCGACCGATGGAGGAGGTGCGCGCAGCTGTTGGGCGGTGCAGGAGGAGTTCAGCGTTCGGGTCGGCAGGCGGGAGCGCGCGTGCCTGGAGCCAGCGGCAAGCGTGCGGATTGATCGGCGCAGGCGCGCGAGGCTTGGCAGGCGGACTTCGTGAGGAGCGGGTCAGCTGGGGCTCGGATCGTTTGAAGAGAGAAGGAGAGAACGAAAGAGAGAGAGAGAGATGAAGAAAATATAATAAAGAAGAGAGAGAGAGTGACTGATTGAGTGATTGGTTGAGTGCGAGAAATTTTGCTGGATTAGAGAGAGAGAGAGTGTCAGAGAGAGAGATAGATTGAGGGTGGGATTGGAGAGAGAGAAGAACGGCGGAAGAAATTAATGAGAGAGAGAGCGTGGGATAGGGTGGTTGGGAGGACGTGGGTTGAGAGCTGGGAGAAAACACGAGGCGGAGGGGTATACAGAGTGAACACCGGTGAGAGGAAAAACACAGGGAAAAATACCCCTTTAAATAATTTATTTAAAATAAATATTAAAATTTATGGTCAAAATAATAATAACAATAACAATGATGAATAATTAACTATTTATTTAAAAATTTTACCAAAACAATTAAATTTATAATTAGCAAAACTTATTAAAATAACATAATATCGTATTTTTAAATCATAGAAAATTCTAGAGAAATGGGGAAAATTACAAATACTCTTTTAGAAAAATAATATTTAATATTTAAATACCAGAAAATTATTTAAACCCGTATTAGAAATTTACGGTCATTACAAGATGAAATGAGATGAGTTGGAGGATAAAAATAATATTTTATTAGATGTTGTGGGTGAGTTTTAGGGATGAAAATGGATAAAAATATTATTTTATTGATTTCCTTGTACCGATTTCCTTTTCTTAGTTTTTAGGAAACCAACCAAACAGCCCCAGAGGAGTAGATGTGGGCGCTACTCTATAATGGGTTCACAACTTGACTTTCAAGCTCACCCGACCCGACCCGTTCGTTTATGAAGCTCGTCTCCACCCTCCTTCGACTTCCCAAAAATTTCCATGTCGCAGTACAAACCCTAAGCCTAGAAAATCAAACAGTCAATGGATGCTAAGGACATCCTAGGGCTCCCAAAGAACTCGTTCCCTTCGTCCCAAGAGAAGAAGCCTCGAGCTCCGAAGGAATCACAGAGGAAGCCCGATGGCGTCTCTCGAGAGGTCTACGCCCTCACCGGCGGCAATCTTCCTCCTTTAATGCCCACTGTCGACATCTCTCACTTCAAGCGCCGTGTTCAGAACCCCGATAACAAAGAAAAGGTCCAAAATTTAACATTCTAGGGTTTCGATGATTTCATTGCTAAACATTTTATAACTTTATGCAGATCACATGGCAATGGCTTCCTTTTAGCTCATCAGCTCGGACTGACAATTTGCAGCTTTATCATTGGGTATGCAACTACACTTGTGTCATTTTTTTGGGCTAATTGCAGTTTAATACCATAAACTTTTTTTGAATTTTAAAATGTGTCCAAAATATACCGCAGAGTTTGCCAGAACATTAGTACTCTCCATTTGATCACCATTCAGAATTATATTTTAGCTGCTTATATTGTTTAATGGGGGTGTTTTTTGCTACAATTTAATGTTAAATTTAAGTCTTTTGTGTTTGTGAAAGTGAAGAAATGAATTAATGCTTTAATTTCAGCAGGTTTAGGGTTAAATAGCGGAAGGAAGAAGAAAGGGGTTTGGGGGATTTCTTTTCAGTGTAGGGGTATAAATGTCCAAATATTATCATATGCTGATCACATGATGAGTTTTAATAAAATTTTGAATGGTGATGTAATGTGAGGTATTAAATTTAAAAGTAGCGAAGTAGTAGGGTATTTTTTGGGCACATTTGAACTTTAGGGCATCGAAGTTAAAAACCATGAAAATTTTGGGTATTTAAGTGCAATGAACCCTTTTCTGTGTTAACTTTGTAATATCTTTCTTTTTCTTGATGTTATATTTATTAGGTGAGAGTTGTAAATGGTGTTCCTCCAACAGGTGATTATTTGTTTGCTAAGTACAACAAGGTAAGCGACTTGTGCGCAATATACTCAAGATTGTTGATTATTAGGACCGGTTTTTGTTGCTAATTTTCTCACATTTATGTGAATGCAGAAGGTGGACGTTCTTAAATACACCGATGAGGAATATGATAAGCATTTAATTGATCCTGTAGGTACTAGGTACTTCAAATTTGCATAGTTTCTTAATTTTAATGTATTTCATAACTCATATACTTCTTAAGTCACGCGAGAAATTTTTATTTTCAAAATTATTTGACTGGTGGATTTATACTATCTCGATTATTTTCTTAAGTTTTGAGTTAGTTTGTTTGTTGAACTGCTTTATGAAGAGTCCAAAAGCCAAAAGAGATGGTAACTAGTTGATGCCTGCCGTGTGTATTGATTAGTATGCAATTTTCATGAACTACGCCACTTGTTAAAATAAGATCTCCAGCCCCTTCTAGAACATATTTTGTTTATTCTTTTGATTCATTTGCAATTTACATTAACTACTAAGGCACTTGTTAAGACGAAACATTGAGTGTATTTTACTATATATATTCCATGTACACTCTATCTAATTGTTACTGATGTTCTCATTATATGTAAATTTTTACAGCAGGTAACATTTTGGTTAAATAGCGCCGTGCCATTTCTTTAGGTAAATTAATTAAACACATAGCTTTCAAGGCTTTGGCAGTCACTAAATGGGATATTCAATAATCAGGAGGACATGGCAAGCATACAAATAACTACTGATGCTGATGGCTTTATAAACTTTGAGCTACCATAATGGTTCATGGTCAATTACAATTAAATGAGAAAGCCCAAAAATTACCATGTTATTAGATTTGGGGTGATGTTTCAGTGTCAACTCCATACGGGAAAACCTCAAAGGGCCTATACTAACTTAGTAGCCAGCCCAGATACGTAAGAAGTAAGATTGGTTGTAAATTATTTTGACTGCCTCATCTCATAAGGACCTAAAGGAGGAAACTTTGAAGGTCCATAAAATTTAAATTAATTACTTTTCACGGCATATATATGAAAAAGAAAATGACAGCTGTTCAAAAATAGGTATAGGCCATTATGGTGAACAAGGCATGCGTCAAAGGGCTATCCTGTTATTTAATTGCAAAAGGCTCTTCTAGATGGGAATGAAGAACTTTTATGATGAACTTGGAAGTCGAAGTGTCTCTTTTCACAATTTTTTGAATCACTCTGGATGTTTGAATTTCGAAGCGTGTGTTTTATGCTTCCTTATCGAAGGAAATACCTGAGAGGTCATTGAGTTAGAGGAATGTTAGTCTGCAACATGAAAATGAACCGAAGTCTTTGAATGTCGACAAGGCTTCTAGCAACCAAAGATTGTATAGAGAATGTGACCGCTGCTTCCTTATAGAAGGAAGTACTCAAAGTTGTTTGCATAAGCAGAATGCGGGTCTTAAATGTCAACAAATCAACATCCTCGAATGTCTGCATGGCTCCTGCAAGGCAATAAATATTTGAAGCCGCTACTTAAGTTAAATCTACTTGGAGTTGATTTATAATGTTCACCGGAATGATATTGGATATCTTTCATAAAATGCTTTCCACACTTTAGTCCTGGTCTTCTTAACTGATAGATACTTAATGTTAATAATAAGTGATACTATTTCCAAAATCTTGCCTTATGTAATTTTTTTTGAGCTTCTCTTGGTGTAACTACTAAGAGTTTGATTTGCACATTTAGCTTAGGATGTATTTCATCATGATTTCCTTTCTAGAATTTCTGTTCTACATTATTGTAGCTTAGCGTTGCTTTAATTTTGTGGTCCTTCCTGTCTTTATATGTTTTTGGAAATCTTACCCTTGTAACTCTATGAAGTTAATTTTTCATTAAGTAGAAATTGAATTTTCAAACAGTGTTGCTGTGTATTTTCTTATATATATCTTCTAGGGGTGGACCAAGGAGGAAACAGATCAGTTGTTTGATTTGTGTGAAAGATTTGATCTTCGCTTTGTAGTAATAGCCGACAGGTTTCCATCAGCTCGAAGTGTTGAGGAACTGAAGAGTCGCTACTATGCTGGTAATCTATGTTTGCCTTTTTCTTTAGTTGGATAACTTTCAGTTTGGATTACTTCACTTACACTTATAATTCCTACTCTGCCAATAGTAGATTTGATTGAGATTCTAGTAAAATTTTCTTAAGGTTACCCTCGTATAGATGCGTACATGATTTAACCATTATCACTTCTACGGTAAATTACATGAAAGCCGATTGGCGATTGCTTCTTTCTGATATTGAGATGTCATCTTATATTGTTTCATTTTCATATTTTGAGATATGTTTTATAATTAAGAATTTTTTTATGGATATTGTACACCTTTGATGACACCCATTCTCACATAGTTATATTGATGTAAACCAATTTTATGTTTTTGGTGAAATCAGGTTCTTGATTATTATTCTCACAAGACACAAGCCCATCTAATTGTAGCCTCTGCATGTTGTTTTATAGAACTTCTCAGATCACATCACTTAGATTGTTTATATAGTTAATAACTTAATAGACACTATTAAGTTTATAGCATCACAATTATCTTCTGGGAAAGCTCATCCTCTCCTAACAGTCATTAGCATAAAGTTCTGAAAATGAATACAATGTGAGTATAAACTTGTTACATTTAATGAACAGAACTATAGGTATAGTGAGAGATTCAGAATGATCTTATAATAAAGTTACTTATCCAATTTAGGCGCAAAGGACCTGCTTTCAGGCTGTGGTTGATCTATGTTGAAGGGATGTCTCATGCATAAAGAGACATGATGACTAAAGGTTTTTGTTTTCAGTTGGAGGCCAGCTTGTTACAGTTTTTTTCTGGTTCTTCAAGTTTCATTCTAGTTAGTGATGTAGGATGCATAAAGAATAAATTCATGGAGTAGTACGATCGTCACGAGCCAAGCACGGATGCGGATGCATTGTTGACTTCCCTGTAATAAAACGATCATATCTCTCAATCCGGAAGGTGGATTCTCAATCCGGAAGGTGGATTTAGACATATTATATATGTCAATTGCTTATCTTGACGAGATGGAGCGAACCGGATTGGTAGATTCCTAAAACTTCATCAACTGTACTCGTTTTTAGCTGAAATCCAAAAATAATTAGCAATTTGTTTATTTTTAGTAATAAAGTTGCAGTTAATTTAGGATAGGAAATAAATTCAATTTTGATTCATGTTGGACTGATTTGTTTTCTCTATTATAGAGTCTTTTAGTTAGTTTTGAAGAACTTGCAAGAATTTTATTCATATTGGGAAGAGACCTAGTTTTTCTATTTAGGAAGAAGGATTGTAAGCCTGATGGTTCTTATCACTTTTTATCAATAAAATTGCTCATATATTATTATCTTCGTGGATTCAAATTTTTTTTCTAGATTCTTCATATATTCAAAGAGCACCCCTTTGATGGATTCTGAGGTTTTAACTTTCATATTGTGTTAATTGTTATCAGAACCTTAATTTTACGATCTAATGGTAGACGATGAGGTTCCTATTACCCGAGCGGAGTTGTAAGAATTTCAACCAAATCTGAAGGTTTCCGTCGGTTGACTTGTGTTGGTGGTGACTGGTGAGGCACTTGGGCTCAGGACGAGATCGATATTGTGTTGGTTGTGTTGGTTGTGATGGTAGCGAAGGACGAGGTCCGACTTTGCAAGATGAATTCAATGGAGATGAGTATGAAATCTTGTGTTAAAATTGTGGTCATTGAGAGTCTTGAGACTATCGATGGGATATCTATGATATTGGAGGATTCATCAGGAAGGTTGATCTTCCGTCCTTCAACTGGAAACTCAAATGTTAAGATTTTCTTGATTGGATTGATGAAGTGGAGTGAATCTTCGAGTTTTTAGGGATCTAAGAACAAAACGTTAAGCGAGTACCTTACTGACTTAAAAGGACAAAACAATTTTGGTGGGTGTCATTATGTATGGATCGAGTCTATCAACAGAAGTATAAAATCCAATTATGGGCGAAGATGAAAGAATTGTTGAAAGCTCGTTTGCTTCTTGCATATTATTATGTGTTCAATCGATATCCGAGTTCCAACTCTAACTATGATCATAGAGAGATTAAGCGATCACAATTCACCCTTGGGCAAGACAACGTAGTTGTGGAGAGCGCCAAAGTAACAGCAAAGAAGACTACATTCTTTATGTCGAATACAGGAGCCATCAAAGACAAATACCACTAAAAAGGTGTTCTTAATAGTGGACAATTAGAAGCTCACAATGCAGAAGTATTTTATGCCTTGTTTGTTGCTGAAAAGGAAGATTTAACTGCCAACGAGATTCCTCTTGAGGATCAAATCCTCATTGACTGAGATTCCAAGTGACAATCGTGATTGATTAGCAAAGACTATTGTGCATGATATTTTCAAACTTATTGTGGATGATATCATGTTGTCAAAGAGTTCTTACCCAAATTACTCGAATTAAGGTTGTAATGGGACTAATCAAACTCAATCTATCCCTGATCAAGAGTTTCGAGATGTAAAGGGTATTGAAGCAACAACAAGCAACACAATTGAGAACGCATAAGAGGTCGGTTTGCAAGATAACGCCATGATCGTGAGCCAATACATGCACACTTGCGAAATCAGTGTGAGGCCCTTCCAATCTTATGAAGCTTTTTGTAGACACATGAGAGCACATTCAATGGAAGAAGTTAAGAGAAAAGCGTTTGATAGTACTAATGAGCTGATTGGAAGCTTTTCGTAGACACATGAGAACACATTCAACGGAAGAAGTTAAGAGGAAAATGATTGATAGTAGTAATGAGTTGATGTGGGAAATATCTACTAAAAGAAGTAAAACAATGAATATCATATTGATGTTAAGGCCTAGGCTGAGTATGTTGTAGCCTTACTCAAGAAGTCGAGTAGCCCTTCCAATGTGGAAATAAAGGGTAAGGGAATATAGTTAGAAACAAATTAAACTGGTGATAAAAAGGCTCATGTTTGCAATATATGTAACAAGTCATTCTCTACAAACCAAGCACTAGAAGCCATGTTTCATACTGCAGTAAGAGCAAATTGTAGCAAGGAGAAGAAGATTGTGGAGGTTCTAGCCCTATCAATATTTCTTCTAAATTACGAGATCTTTTGCATTTGTTTGACTCAGAAGAACTCCTTGTTGATGAGGTTAAATAATAAGGTGAGAAAGTAAATGCTAGGCACAAGGCGCATGTTGGTCGACGCTGTAGGATCTGAAAAAGATACACTAGAACACTAGAGGGGGTGAATAGTGTTCTTTTAAAAATTATGCAAAGTAGATTATAAATTGTAAAGAAAGAATGACAACAATCTCAAAAATTCACAATCACAAACAAGAGTTTTTATAATGGATCCACCAATCTGGTGTACATCCAGTCCCCAAGCAAATCCCGTTTGAGATTTTCACTATAATTTTAAATTAAGTACAAAATTAAAATCAAACTTGACCAATTTACAAGTCCCTGCAAATTACAACACCAATTGACAGTCCCTTGCCAATTGCACACTGATCTCTAGACCAAGAGATCAACCTCTCTCAAACCGAGAGAACTTTCCTTGAATTAAACAACTCAATTCCTATAAGCCTTGATTTGAAGTGTTGTGTAGCAGTGGCTTAGGAATAATTTTATGAAGTGTTGTGTAGCAGTGGCTTAGGAATAATTTTAACCTCTGGAAATTGCCTAAATAATATGTATTTCGAATGATGATTAAAGGCAATTTCAGTAAAGATCTTTTTCTCAAAACTTTCTGAAATCTAAAATTTTTGACTTTTGAAAAATATACAAAGAATGAAGCTTATGGGTATATAATCATGTATCATTTTTCTGAACATATAACCTTTTTATAGCCCTTGAAAAGACAAGTTTTTAAACTTTAAAAACGTTTAAAAACGGTTATAAACTGTCAATGATTCAAACATTAACGTTCAGAAAAACTACATTAGTAATCGACTATAATGCATAGTAGTCGACTACTCTGTAATATAGAAAGTCTGGAATTTAGAAACAGAAACTTAGTAGTCGACTACTCTGTATTACAGAAAGTCTGGAAAACAAAAATCAAATATCAGTAGTCGACTATAATTGTTAGTAGTCGGCTACACTGTAAAATAAACGTTCTATAAAACAATTTTCAAAGCTCAGTAGTCGACTATATTTACTTGTAGCCGACTACTCTGTAAAACTGAAGTTCTGTAAATCAAAATTCAAAACTAAGTAGTTGACTATAATTCTTAGTAGTCGACTACTCTGTAGTTTTACAGAAACTTATATCTTGAACTTAGACTACAATAGTCGACTATTATTCTAATTAGTCGACTACTAAGGGTAAAAAATATTGTATCTTGAACTTAGACTACAATAGTCGACTATTATTCTAATTAGTCGACTACTAAGGGTAAAAAATATTGTATGAAATATTTTTAGACTCAATGATCAACTAAATACTCTAATGGTTAACATAGGGGATTTTTATTGTTAACCAACACACTAAGCTTGTGTTAGTGTATTCTAATTTCTATGTGTGTGTGAGAGTGATCAAGGCTTGTACAATATTTCTAAGTAAAGAAAAATGTAAAAATTATATTAATATATTTGTTCATCTTCTTTACTTCATAATGCCTTGAACTCATCTTGCACTTGTTCATATTTGATGTTGAAAACTACATTTAAATATTAGTGCATTTGTATAACACACATAGTGATTCACATTATGAATAAATTATTATCATCAAAATTATATCATGGGGACATGATATCCAACATTCTTCCTCTTTTTGATGATGATAAACAATTTATGCATATGTAAGTATATTTAAAAAATAAAAACTTTGATAAATAAATATACTTACTCCCCCTACATAAAAGCACATTAGAGTCTACAATTCATATTGTTGAGTCTATAAAACATAAATTCTGAAAACATTGTACCCCTTTATCATTAACAAAAAGAAATATATAACTATCCTAAACATATCATAATTTCCTCTTCATGAGCTAGCACTTCAAACAGATCATCCAGATTATGAACATAGTCCATAACTTCACCCATCTAAATAGGTAGGCAAATGCTTCCCATAAAAACCAAAAGTTCTACAATGTTCATCACCATAATCTGTTTGAAATATATATAGCACATGAATTAACTTTTCAATCAACATAAACGCAACATAAAATTCAATCCCATAAAACATACTAAAGTTAAAGCAACATAGTAGCAACACAACACATATTACATGTCTTAAAAACAAATAACTACGACATAGTTTGTGACATTCAAACTCAAACAACCAACATAACACATATTATCATTGTTTTAACACTAAACATAAAAATTATCCAAATCTAAATGATGCATGCTTAGTCTTCTAAGGTGCTGGAGGTGGTTGATGTCCTTGAAAAAAAGCACCGAGCTTCATATCCAAGGTATCAAACTTCATATTCATTGTGTCTAACTTCTTCTCCAGAATATCAAATTTGTTGGTTAAGGCCTTTTGATTTTTCAGCATGAGCACATTTTGATCAAACAAGGCTTTTTGACCCACTTCTAAATCTAGTATTCTAGCATTGTATTGTATTGTGCATCTGAGAAACAAGAGGATTCATACATTTGTGGTATTAGTGGTGGAATATGAGAGGAGGAGGGTCCAGCTTCATCAGTGTTTTGTGGTTAGGGTTGTTCTGTTTTAGGTTGATGTTGAGGTTCATCTTGGTGAATTTTAAAGTTTGTTAATTTCATCCTAGTTAGGGCATTAGAATCAAAGAATTCAATGGAACGAACGACAGAATTTTTAGACTCAATATCAACATGAAATTTATCAAAGATTTTCGTTAAAAATGCACCGTAAGGAAGAAATCCTTTCGGTATTGTTAGAAGATTATCAAAATAAACTTCAGTCCAATTAACTTGGATATTCCTCATTATAGCATATAATGCTTTTGCTAAGTCTAGCGAAATGAAATGAAAACTTTTAGTTTTTGGAAACAGGTTATAAGCTAAGATTCGGGCAATGAAACGAGGAATTGGACGTAGCTTATTTGAATTATTCAATGATTTACTATAACCAGGAAGAAAAATATGATTGGATAGCAATTCTGATTCATTCATTCTGATTGACCTAAGAGAGACTCCTCGGAAAGGAATGTTAAAATTTTTTCCAATTGACTTCGAAGTCAAGTCAATTTCTACTCTTTTGACAAGAGTTCTAAGCTTTTCAGTTCCAGTAATAGTTTCTATATGTTCTATATTAGTAAAGAACAATTGAACCAGAAAAGGATACGTGCGTTTTCTATTTTCAGCAGAGAATAATTCAAGCAACCACACATTCTCAAAATATGATCCAAAATTCCATGGGATAAAATCATCAAATTTCACAAATCGTCCTGGAAGAACTTCAAATGTGGATTTTGTTAAATTCTTCAAGTAAATCAGGACTTTTTAAATATATGATGATTTCATCGTTAACATTAGTATGGACTTGCTTAGCTTTCTTAGCTCTAGACATGATAAATCAGAAATATACCAAAAGATAAGAAAGATCAAGTTGAGAAATTACCAAAAACAGATGAAACACTAAGATTAGTCGACTATTACTGGATGTAGTCGACTACAGAAACTGTCAGACTGAAGAAACCAATGTATTTGATGAAGATTTTGAGAAGAAAAACAAAAATCTGATGATGCCTCAACTTGGATTCAATGAGTTCTGAAGAGGGGAAGAAGAGAGATCGGTTATGAGAAGAAGAAGATGGGTTTTGTGTTTTTGATTTTTCTTTAGAATAAAAATTATAATTTGTATGGTTAGGATTAAATTAAGAACAAATGAATGGTGAAGATTTTCTCTTAAATACGTAACTAGGATTTATAGGGTCAAAATCAATGGTTGAGATGAATTTTATTTAAGTGAAACGGATATTAGGTTTAGGGTATAATGGGTTTAAATCCAATATGCTGAAAAACTAAATTTGGAAAAATCTGAGGTTGTAGTTCAATCCATCGAACATTGGTGGACGATTTGTAGAATGACCATCTTTGAGTTGTGATGTATTTGTTGATGTCATCTTTTACCTCGCTCTGATACCAAATATAGGATCTGAAAAAGATACACTAGAACACTAGAAGGGGGGTGAATAATATTCTTTTAAAAATTATGCAAAGTAGATTATAAATTACAAAGAAAGAATAGCAACAATCTCAGAAAATCACAATCACAAACAAGAGTTTTTATACTGGTTCCACCAATCTGGTGTACATCCAGTCCCCAAGCAAATCCCGCTTAAGATTTTCATTATAATTTTGAATCAAGTACAAAATTAAAATCAAACCTGACCAATTTGTAAGTCCCTGCAAATTGCAACACCAATTGACAGTCCCTTGCCAATTGCACACTGATCTCTACACCAAGAGATCAATCTCTCTCAAACCGAGAGAACTTTACTTGAATTAAACAACTCAATTCTTATAAGCCTTGATTTGAAGTGTTGTGTAGCAGTGGCTTAGGAATAATTTTAACCTCTGAAAATTGCTTAAATAATATGTATTTTGAATGATGATCAAAGGCAATTTCAGTAAAGATCTTTTTCTCAAAACTTTCTGAAATCTGAAGTTTTTGACTTTTGAAAAATGCACAAAGAATGAAGCTTATGGGTATATAATCATGTATCATTTTTCTGAACATGTAACTTTTTATAGCCTTTGAAAAGACAAGTTTTTAAACTTTAAAAACGTTTAAAAACGGTTATAAACTGTCAATGATTCAAACATTAACGTTCAGAAAAACTACATTAGTAGTCGACTATAATGCATAGTAGTCGACTACTCTGTAATACAGAAAGTCTGGAATTTAGAAACTGAAACTTAGTAGTCGACTATTCTTCTTAGTAGTCGACTACTCTGTATTACAGAAAGTCTGGAAAACAAAAATCAAATATCAGTAGTCGACTATAATTGTTAGTAGTCGGCTACACTGTAAAATAAACGTTCTATAAAACAATTTTCAAAGCTCAGTAGTCGACTATATTTACTTGTAGTTGACTACTCTGTAAAACTGAAGTTCTGTAAATCAAAATTCAAAGCTGAGTAGTCGACTATAATTCTTAGTAGTCGACTACTCTGTAGTTTTACAGAAACTTATATCTTGAACTTAGACTACAATAGTCGACTATTATTCTAATTAGTCGACTACTAAGGGTAAAAAATATTATGTATGAAATATTTTTAGACTCAATGATTAACTAAATATTCTAATGGTTAACATAGGAGATTTCTATTGTTAACCAACATACTAAGCCTGTGTTAGTGTGTTCTAATTTCTATGTGTGTGTGTGAGTGATCAAGGCTTGTACAATATTTCTAAGTAAAGAAAAATGTAAAAATTACATTGATGTATTTGTTCTTCATCTTCATTACTTCATAATGCATTGAACTCATCTTGCACTTGTTCATATTTGATGTTGAAAACTACATTTAAATGTTAGTGCATTTGTATAACACACATAGTGATTCACATTATGAATAAATTGTTCCTCGCTTTAGCCGAGGTATACGCTTATAGCTTCTAGATCTCACGCGGATCGACGAAGCTCTGCTTCTATATCCCTCCGCGGATAGACGAAGCTCTGTCCGATTTATCCGGATCAGAAAGTTTCTAGATCTCACGCGGATCAACGAAACTCTGTCCGATTTATCCGGATCAGATCTGAGTGCCCCGGTGGTCCACGGATATCAACATCCCCGTCACAGGCCAAAGACCCACGCAAGCAAGAGATGACAAACAGATCTTGCGTTTGTTTGAAAGGAGTTGTATTTCTTTTGTTTTCATTGTGTAAAGGTCTTATAAAAAGACTATCTTTTTGTTTCATTGTAACGATCGAAGTTGTAATGAATGCAGCAATGAATACATCAATTTTTTCCGCAAACAAGCTGGCGATCACAGTGGGAGCCAACGACATCGCTACCGACGCCGTCGTGACGCAACCGGCATTCGAGATCCAGGTGAATGAAGAATACGAGCTCGATCGACAACAGTTCAAAGAAGGCCTCTCTTCCTCCTCCAGATCCGCCTCTCCAAACGGGTACAGAAAGGTAACCTCTTTCATAAATGTTTGCAGGTCCTTCGGCTCGAAAATCCAAGACCCCGTTGCCTCCGCTGCACTTGCACCACGTGACGTCCCCCAGACCCGCCTCTCCAAACGGGTACAGAAAGGTAACCTCTTTCATAAATGTTTGCAGGTCCTTCGGCTCAAAAATCCAAGACCCCGTTACCGCCGCTGCACTTGCACCACGTGACGTTCCCGCGTCGTCCAACGTGGTCGAGATCGCAGGTTCGGACTCCTCCTCTGCACTTGCACCACGTAACGTCCCCGCGTCGTCCAACGTGGTCAAGATCGCAGGTCCGGACTCTTCCTCTGCACTTGCACCACGTAACGTCCCCGCGTCGTCCAACGTGGTCAAGATCGCAGGTCCGGACTCTTCCTCTGCACTTGCACCACGTAACGTCCCCGCGTCGTCCAACGTGGTCAAGATCGCAGAGCCGGACTCCTCTTCCGCCGAGGAGATAGCTTCTGAAGACGCCCCAACATTGTCAAAGAGAGCGCGACAAAGACGGCGTCAAAGCCTTGCTCGTCAGCTGGCCAAAGCTTTGGAGCCGATGGACGGAATCTGCTATAATGAAGATCTCAAGTTCAGACATCGCCAAGAGCAACAACGGCAAACAACCAGCCCCTCCTATAATGAAGATCTCAAGTTCAGACATCGCCAAGAGCAACAACGGCAAACAACCAGCCCCTCCTCCAAAACAGAAACGAACAAATGGGTTCATGTCAAAAGAACCCGTTCTACTCTCGAGGAGCGAATCCAGAAGCGCCGCGCCTTGCGTGCGCATGCCCGAGCCCTGGTATAGAAAGTACGAGAAATGCAAAAGGGAGAGGCAGTTAATGGATCGCCGAGATCCAAACAAGTTTGGGTGCCAAAGGCCAAATCAACGCCTAAGGTAAAAGCAGGTAATATTGCTCTCCAACATTCGTCCATTTCAGGTCCCGAACCTTCGGTAAAGCCCCACCGCAGCGTGGATTTCCCCAAGTTCACGAATCCTCTATCCTCCGAAGGATCGTATCGGTGCTCT
This sequence comes from Asparagus officinalis, assembly GCF_001876935.1. Classification (NCBI taxonomy): domain Eukaryota; kingdom Viridiplantae; phylum Streptophyta; class Magnoliopsida; order Asparagales; family Asparagaceae; genus Asparagus; species Asparagus officinalis. The sequence goes on along the minus strand of NC_033801.1, from coordinate 8,548,400 downwards.
ACCCGAGAATCGAGGAAAAGCACTTGTCAAAGGGAGCTGGAGATCGCTGAAGGAGTTTCGAGCCAACATCCAGACTGGGGGTCGTACACGATCTCCTAACAAATCGATCTCTGCAACAACCCGCTTGACGATGCGTGCAGAAAATCAGGAGCCCGTTAAGGTTTCACCCTCACAAAGGTGTGATTCCGAACGTGCGACTCTTGCAGAGGCCAGCAAGGTAGTGATTACTCAGAAGAAGACGCGTCGGACAGACGAACGCGTTATACCTGAGAACCCCTGTGAGCAGCCGATAGGTTACTCCGACTGCAAAGTCAGTGAGTTATACTATCAGGCTGGGGGTGCGGATGAATCTCGAAAGAGAAACACCCGGGAAGCGGATTCTCACTGTCCGTGTACCAAATTTATCAGGGCAGTATTATCAACCTGTAGCTGCCCCAAGATCGCTCCGCAGAGGGTCTCGATATTCGAGGGAATTTCCGACGGAATGACGAAGCCCAAATCAAGGCGTTCCCACCAAAGAGGATCGATTGCTCGAGATGATGAACCCCTAGAAGTTACCATCAACATGGTCAACAAGGGAAAATCTCCAATCATTTCAAGTGGCTCCGACCCTAATTTCTCTTTAGGAAGCAGGGTCAATTCGGGAATAGCTCAGCTTCAGCTAGAAGCCGTCGGAGATAACGACGACCGTGGGATCCATGAAGAAGTCCATTCCGATGATGAGTTCTCAGATTCTTACTCCGCGCTCGCCTCCGACGACATAACGTCTAGCATAGGGCAAGCTCGAGAGGTGTGCATGGCCAACACCGAACAGATAGCCAAAATTATTGAAGAGGCCCTGACTAAGCAGAAGGAAATCTTCAAATTCGAAATGGAAATGGCTATGCAAGAGATGAGACAAATGCACGACCAACAAATCCGAGCTTTGTCGAACCAGCTAGTGGAATCCAGCCGTCGCACCCAGATGGCCAACGCACCACCCAAGAATACTGGGGGTGGCCCCACTAAAAATAACAATGCTGGGGGTGGACCCACCAGTGACGATAGCGCTGGGGGTGGACCCACCAGTAGTGACAACACTGGGGGTGGCCGTATGATTCCTCTCGAAACTTATCCAAAACAGGATATGGGTGAGGCCGAAAAGATAAAGGAGCTCGAAAGAAAAATCGAAGCCCTAATGTTTGTTCGGGAGGTGAAGAGGACCGGCATTCCGTGTCCTTACCCGAGGAAGTGGGATTCGATCCCGTATCCGGCGAAGTTTAACCTGATCAACTTCACGCCGTTCGGCGGGAAGGGCTCGCCCACTCCGCATCTAATCTACTTCAAGTCCCACTTGGGGGTGATTTCTGGCAATGAGCCTTTGATGGTTCGGTCATTCGTTGGCACCCTTCGCGGGCCCGCCTTCGATTGGTACCGCCGTCTCAAGTCCGGAAGCATCAACAGCTGGGAGGACCTGGAAAACATGTTCCTCGCCCATTTCTTCGATGATGACATCGAAGTGTCGATCAGGACACTCTTCGATATGAAGCAAAAAGACGGAGAGCCGGTGGATACCTTCATCAAACGCTTCCGCAACCAGGCGATGAACTGCAAGGATCCCGTCACGGAGGAATTCATCTTGCAGACTTGTCAGAACAACCTCTCCATTAACATCTTGGACGTTTTGGGAACAGAGCCGCTCAATACCTGGAAAGAGCTGAAGGTGCGAGGAGAACAGGCCGAACGATTCCTCAAAAGGAAGAAAGCCGAGAGGAGCCAACCGATGGTTAGCCCTCTGAATTCGAGTCTCGTACCTCATGATGAAGGGGACGCACCTGCAACGGTTATTGACGATAATCAAACGTCGCAACAGCAGTCCTGGGAACAGCAGGAGAATTCGGACGAGACGCTCCAAAACGAGTACTCGTTCAAAGACGAAGACGTTCCAGCTATCTTCGAGACCCTTCTCGAAAACAACAAAATCAAGCTCCCGCCCATCATGAATCAGGAGGAAGCTGACGATTCTGCGGAACCTACGTACTGCGCGTACCACAGGAGGATTCTTCATCCCACCAAGGCTTGTTCTGCTTTAAAGAATAGCATCCAAACCTTGGTTGAAGCCGGCGTTATAATGCTAGGATAAGCCAATTGAGAACGGCAGCACTCCGATAAGTATAAGAGTATAAACTGCTTCTTGACACTCCAAAGAATACATGAGTATAAACTGTTTCTCAATCCTCCAACAGGTGCATGAGGTTAAACTGCTCTCTACATACTCCAATAGGTATACGAGTCTAAACTATTTCCTACCATTGACGGGAAGTTCCTGGAGGATATTATACTAATATTCTTAAGGATAACCCGGTCGGATAACAAAGTCAAACCCAGTTCCAAGAGAAAAGCTGGGGGTGGATAAACCAACGTATCGGGAAGTTCCCGGAAGAATACCACATGGATATTCTTAGGGATAACCCGGTCATTGCGGAATTGATGAATAAGAAATTCACATTTGAACTCTGAAGGTTAGAATGTCTCTTCTTATTCTTATCAAAATTCTCTAACTCTTAGGAGTTACTTTTTTGAGATGAGATCTAATCTTCTGATAGGTTAATCTTTCCTCACCAAACCATCCGCTGATCAAATTAAACGACAGGGGATCCACCAACGTTTCCATTTGCCCGTCGGTATTTCTCAGACTTAACGTGCTAGGTCCTAAACGCCTAGCATTAAAAGCCTCCCTGTGAGTGATAATACGAGTTGGCACTTTCTTCGCTACCCGTATTCCACTTTCTTTGCTTTCTGGTCAAACCTGTAAAAGTTAGGACCAAAGCCAAAATCCCCTCTCGATTCCTCCAATGAACGAGAGGTCCACTTTCAAATCGGGAGATAGAATATAAAATTCTTCCTCTCCCGTTTCTCAATCTGTCTTTGCTTTTAGAAAAGACACGATTGTCAAATCCGGGCACTCGATGCACGGGGAATTTTATCCCGAAGCCTGAGTAGGGATAAGTCAACGCCTAACACGCGTTGCCGGGTAGTCTATTCCCGTGAGAAAGACGAAGTCTATGTATTCAAAATCATAGCATTAAGTCTAAGAGAAGCAATTCTCTTAGCACAACGTTACATGTGAAACGGGTTTTAATAATTCACATGCTAGCCCGATTCAAACGGTAATCGGTAAAGGCACGTCAAACCCGTTGATGGCTGGGGGTTTGCCAAAAATCCCAAAGCCTATGTCTAACACACATGGCCGGTTAGTCTTTGACCGTAAAAAGGACAAAAGACCACATATTCAACATTGTGGCAGGATGTTATTGATAACACCGTAATCCGTGCCTCACACGCACGGGGAATTTTGTCCCGAAGCCTAAGTAGGGATAAGTCAACGTCTAATGCACGTTGCCGGGTAGCCTATTCCCGTAACAATGGCGAAGTCTACGTATTCAATATCGTAGCACTAAAAGGGTTAACTCTTTTAGCTTAAACGTCACATAGGAGCGGACTTAAACAATCCGCATGCTAGCCCGACTCAAACGGTAGTCGGTAAAGGCTAATCAAATCCGTTGAAGGCTGGGGATTAGCCAAAAATCCTAAAGTCAACGCCTAACACGCGTTGCCGGGTAGTCTATTCCCGTGAGAAAGACGAAGTCTACGTATTCAATATCGTAGCACTAAGAGCGTTAACTCTCTTAGCACAGCGTCACATGCGGAACGGACTTAAACAATCCGCATGCTAGCCCGACTCAAACGGTAGTCGGTAAAGGCTCATCAAATCCGTTGATGGCTGAGGATTTGCCAAAAATTCTATAACTGCGAGTCATTGACGCATCAACTCCACTAGTTGGTCTCGTGGCTCGAGCACCCAACAAATTCAGGATAAAACCCACAGATGCAGATGAATCAGCTTTAACAGTTGGTCCTGCAGCCCCGACACCTGGGACCGCTTTGCTCCAATACCTTAAGAGCTTAAACTGTGTATACTCCAGCAAACGTACGAGTATAAACTGTGTTAATGGCGATTCGAAACCCTAGAGTCAACGCCGGCCAACGCGTAACCCTAGGTCGACGCCAGTCAACGCGTTGCGACAAAAGTCAACGTTCGAGGATCCAAAATCCACACCAATCAACGTTCGACGATTCGAAACCCTAAGGGTCAACGCCGGCCAACGCGTAACCCTAGGTCAACGCCAGTCAACGCGTTGCAACAAAAGTCAACGTTCGAGGATTCAAAGTCCACACTAAGAGCATCTCCAACAGCTTCTCCAAAATTTTCTCCAAAATGGAGAAACAAAAGTCATATTCTCCAAATTATTTTTGCTCCAACTCCAACAGCTTCCCCATTTTGAAAAATCGCATTTATTACAATAATAAAGCTCTCCCCAAAAAATTTGGAGAATGCTGCAGATTTGGGGAATGCTCCCTATTTTTTCTCCTCCTTCCCTATTTTGTGGAATGAGATGGGGAATCCGTTGGACAAAAAAAAGCTCTATATTCTCCAAATTTGAGTATTTCAAGAAGATGGGGAAGCTGTTGGAGATGCTCTAATCAACGTTCGACGATTCAAAACCCTAGGGTCAACGTCGGTCAACGCGTAACCCTAGGTCAACGCCGGTCAACGCGTTGCGACAAAAAAGTCAACACACCGGGATCCGAAACCCTAAGCCAGCACAATGTGGCGGAGGTAGTTCAAAGTCAACTCAATGACACGAGCCGAACTCAATTCATCAGCTGCAAACTCGAGACTCCGACGACGGCCAAGCGATAAACGCAGCGCCGGAAGAACTTCGGCTATTCGTCAAAGCATCGGACCGAAAATCGAAGGAGCCAAGAGTCGAAGCTAACTACAGGTCCTTACGCCGACTGAAGGCCAGACCAATCACATCCAAAGTATTCCAGCCTCTTCTATAAAAGAAACGAGTCAGGAACACTTTGGAGGGGGTATCTGTAGGCATCAAAAATTGCCTATAGGTCTCCACGAACGGTTCAGCGTTAGAGAGCGACGATGAACATCACTATCCGAGCCACAGGAGTCCAATTGACATCGACGAACGACTGAAGTGAATCGACGAGCTACGTGAGCTGATAGGATTACGGAACAACCAAGACCCGGACCAATCGGGAACCAGGCACTGTTCACAAAAAGGACAACGCCCTACCTACCCCCTACACACTCCTAAACACTATAAATAGCCCCCTTGGGCCTTGCTTTTGAGAGGGGGATTTTTGGAGAGCCTTGGCGAAGCCCTGCTGCAGTGGAGAGTGGCCGTGCGCTTCAACAAGAAGAGGAGAGGTCTACATCAGCACCTTCATCATCCGATCCTTAGTATTAGCCCTTGGCGTTAATACTAAGAAGAGCTAATATCTCGCTTAGCCGAGATAGACACTTTAAACTTCTAGATCTCACGCGGATCGACGAAGTTCTGCTTCTATATCCCTCCGCGGATAGACGAAGCTCTGCCCGATTTTCTCGGAGCGGATCTGATTGCCCGGTGGTCCACGGATATCAACGTCCCCGTCACAGGCCAAAGACCCACGCAAGCAAGAGATGACAAACAGATCTTGCGTTTGTTTGAAAGGAGTTGTATTTCTTTTGTTTTCATTGTGTAAAGGTCTTATAAAAAGACTATCTTTTTGTTTCATTGTAACGATCGAAGTTGTAATGAATGCAGCAATGAATACAACAACTTTTTCCGCAAACAATTGTTATCATTAAAATTATGTCATGGGGACATGTAATCCATCAGACACAAGAGAATAAAATGGTTTAACGAGGAGCAATTTCTCAAATTATATAAGCTGGGGGTCAATCTCCTTTCAACTAGGGGAGACTAATGTGGGACGCATAACGAACAAACTTATGGAGTAGTGGAACCGTTATGAGCTAAGCGTAGATACGGAAGCATTGTTGACTTATCCTCAAAGACATAATCATATGTCCTGATTCGATAGGCGAATTTAGACATATTATATTTATAAATTGCCTGTCTTGATGAGACAGAGCCATTCAAAATGGCAAAATCCCAAATCTTCGTCAATGCATCCTACATCTGTTAGAGGCTTAAATCCTAACAAAACCAAAGTTAAAACTGAGTAGATGTTTCACTTTCCCTTAGAAATTTGGTATTGAGTTCTGTAGTTCTTCTTCTCTACACTATTGATGATAATTTTGCCTCTGTTAATCGATTGGTTTATAACTAATATACATTGTATAATTGCAGATCATACATTCTAAATTGTATATAGTTCTATGTAGGTTTCTTGAGTCAATTTGGGCTAATAGAACAAATTAATACTTGCAAAATTCTAAAATTTATATTCGTATATGCTCTTAACCCAAATGTCATTGAGGTTATTTGTCTTTTTATCCCCAAAATCTTCAATATGTGCATATTTCCCCTCAAATCTTCTATAATTGCATATTTATCCCCCAAATATTTAATTCTGAGTTATTATACCATCTACAGTTAACCACAAAGTATTTCTTATTATTGTGTTAGGTTATCAGATGAGTTTAAACAAATACCTAAAACACCCCCAGGTGTTTAAACTTTAAATATATTTACAACTTGAGGTGATTACAAAGTTGCAAGCTCCCTCCAATCTCCAGCATCCAACTTTGCATTCTCGTATGCCCGGTTCCTGACATGTTCACTTATTGCCAACCATAAAAAATGCCACCGTGAAAAACCTGCACCGCTTAAAATGGAAGGAATGTCAGTAGAGCATCTTCTCCCATAGAAGCTAAGCATTCTGATATCTTTCAAATTTCAATGAGGCAGGTTGTATATAAATTCCCTTCTAAAGATAAAAGTTGCTGTCCAATAAAAACAACATGCTACTGCACAACGACAAATGCTGCTTCCTGGCAGCAGCATTTAAGCAGCATTTAGTTGTTGACCACAAGCAGCAGCACTTTGCTGCTGCTGGGACGCAGCATTAAGCTGCTGACCAACAGCAACAGTTTATGTTGTTGTTGATGATCATGAACACCCCGACGAGAGAGTCACGCTGGATTTGGTGGTTTGGGGGTAAAAGTTGCTCCTGTGTATGGAGGTAGGAGAAGATGAATTCCTCTGTGTTTGTCTGGAAGGGGTTTATTTTTGTCCAGTGACCCTTCCACCATTTAATCGTTAACATTGTTAACTTTGGAGGGTATAGTAACACAAATTTGATGTTTTTTTTTTGTTGGGGGAAGGGGGTTGGTAAATATGCAATTATGATTTTTTGGGGGGACGGGTATGTAGGCAAATAACCCTGTGCATTGTTGGTTCAGACATCACTACTGTCACCAGAAAAAGCTGCGTATGGGATAAACTGTAAAAGTAACAATATGAACATATATTGCCCTTGTTCTCTTACTCGATTTGGGAGTTGAACATTTTTTGAGGCGGGAATGATCTATAAGGTATGTTATCAATTTTAGAAAAAAAAAGTTGTGCCTACTTATGTTTTACATGGCCTTAGAAACCATGAATGTCATTATAATATCAGCTTGTCCTCGTATGTAGATTGTAGATCTCTCATAATTCTTAATTCTTACTTTATCTTTTTGTGGTCCATTGCTGGTGTTTCTTACAGAAAAATCAGCTGAGCCTGAGTGTTATTTGTTGTTTTTTGTTTTTCCATTTTTAGTTTCATACTAAAATGACAACAGATTTATGGTTTCCAATTTTCCATGATAGTAACTAGTTTATTTTATGAGTATGTTACGCATAGCGTGTTATTCTAACATTTATCTACTTGACAGTGTCTCGAGCACTTTTGCTTGCTAGAGCACCATCTCCTGGTGATGTTTCTGGGCATCCGCTGGTTAAGGTTGTTTACCTTTAACTTAATTTATTTATAACAATGATTCCCATTATTTTGATTTATGAACTATGTGCCTATGGTTGCACCGATGGCTTTATAGGAATCTTACAACATGGCACATGAGATTGAGAGGAAGCGGGCGTTGTCAGCACTATTCTCTCAAACAAAGCAACAAGAGCGAAGAGATGCTGAGGTACAAAGTCTTCTTACATTTTAACTCTTGTGTGCACTGACGGGGCATGGAATTTTGAATGCCTTATGGATGTTATTCCTACTTGCAGGTTTTGAATATACTTTTGGATGCCTATATCTTTGAATTTGAAGCTAACATAGTTTTCCTACTTTCAGATCCTAGCTGAAGCTAAACGCATAACAGAGTTACGCATGTCTAGCAAAGTAATTGCTCTTTTCTTTTATTTTTTTTATTTTTTTTTCAAATATGGAACGTTCTCAAAAGTTCTTTTTTTTCTTTTTTTCAAATATGTAACATTCCCTAAATTTTGATATTGAAGTGTTAAATTTTATATCCCTATGCCATTAGCTTATTATAAAATTGCTCTTATGACTTATTGACATAAATCTCTCATGCTATCTTCGCTTTTGGGGTATTCTGACTGTTGATGTTTTCCCCAGGCTAATGAAGATGCTGAATCACCAATAAATACCACTGTTTTAGAATTTATGGAAAAGACATTCAGCCATCATCTGCTGCTGGACCTCTAACTGCAACGACAGAGGGTGCTTCAACTCCCACTTCCCTTCGCATGGTACAGCTGCTGTTACTCTATTTATTTTATTGCTAGCAACTACAAAGTTGCCTAGCTTTTGTTGTCTCTCTTTACTTTGTTAGTTGCTGAACTTTATTCTTTCCTGCTGCATGTATTGTGTGATAAAACATGCTGTTAGAGTTTGTTTTTTCTTTCAATTCATTATGAGGTATAGGGATACTTATAGTCCACATGTATTTACCACTATTTTTAACTTTAAGGTTTGAAGATATTTTAGAAAAATCTCTGCATGATGCCTTGCTGGAGTTTGGCGGCAAAGTGGGCTAGCAGGGCAGCCAGCTGATTACAAATTCAGAATTACAATTGTTTGCCACTCAAATATTGTTATTTGTTGCATTAGGTGCACAACTGTATCCTAATTTAACAGATATTCTGAAATGTTCATCTAGTTGTGTGTTTCAATGCTACAAGAGCGTAAGAATCCCAAGCCTGGATAGAAACAACAGTTCATTCAATTAAAATCAATGTTGAAAAAAGAGGAAGCGCAAGGTGAAGCGCTTGACCCTTTACTGAAGCGAGACATAAGCTTCAAAGTGTGAGGCGTAAGCCTCAAGAGTTTAAGCATTTTAATTTTAAAATTTGTAAACACTATGAACATGTAATAAATGGTGGTATGGTAATTTACAAATAAATACTATAATGTTCCGATTAGTAATTAATAATTAAATATGTGAAGTATAGACGCAAATTACAATAAACTAAGCTATATGCATAACATACATGTCTTATTTATACCCACATAGTCATATTGAAGATACACAAGACACTTTAATGTCAGTAAAAAATTGTTCTATATCCTCCCATCATGTCTAAAGTGTGCGCTTCAAAAGCAAAACGCTTTATGAAGAGCGAAGCGCACACTTCAATTATGCTTTAAGCGATGAGGCGTAAGCTTCAAGGAATAAATACCTTCACTCTTGAGTTTTGAAGCATGTACCCCTCAAAAAGTTTCGAAGCAAGTACGAAGCAAGTTTCAAAGTGAGTTTCAATAAACCTTTTCCGAATATTGATTAAAATACTGTGCCTGGAAAGAAGATAGGAGAAGCTAGAGTGCTTGCTGTTCCAAATGGAAATATCGTGCATGACAATTAATATGAAGAAATGGCACTGGTTTCCTCTACTTATCTTGGTTTCAGCCTAACCCTGAAACAAGATGTTATGGCTCTTTTCTTTACATGTGTGATCAACATGTCAAACTTTCTTAGATGTTCTTGAATGTTCATTTGCAAGTGGATTTAATAAATTCACAATCTATAGAAGTTTTTATTGTTATTGGAAACTGTTTGATTTGTTAGTCGGAGAATTCGCTAGTCAAAATCGGGATTTCACTAGAATGGAAAAGGTAGGTGTATAGTTAACATGATATAGAGACTTACATTCATCTCACAGGCACATGCTCGTACAAAATGTCAGTCACCATGGATTATTTGAAATGACAGTCTACCATTCCGACTTATTTGTTATTGTTTATGAAGACGATAGTTTGTTTTAAAGGAAAAATATAACATCATTCACATGCTAATATCTTCTAATAACACCCCTCTCGGCACTCTCAATGAAGTTATCGCATGGTTATGATTCCATCAGGTATTTTTGTCTTCATGCCTCTTTTATTATATTTTCTTTTGTAGTGACACAGTTTCTTTTGCATTGCATTCCTTATTCATAATATCTTTTTACTCGTATGAAAAATCTTTAGCTGCGGGTTTATTTGAGAAGTTACGCTCTTGAGCAAATGGTGCAAGCAGCAAGCTCTACTGCTGGACTCAGAACCATCAAGAGAGTTGATCAGACTTTGCAGGATCTTGGGGTTTGTCTCTGTTACTTCCAACATAATCTTTTTCATAGGGCTATTTAATTAGTTTCTGGAGAAGTTATTAAAAAACAATTTAATGCTTTTACCTTTTGTTTTCTTTCAGTCTCTAGTAGTTTTTAGCTGAAATTGTCAGTCTTGTTGACTTAGAAATCTAAATTGTTTCTTCCAAAGATTCATTTGACATATCACTATTCATTTCCTTTCTAGGTCCATTTAAAGCCAAAGGTCCCGACAAAATCCGTTTGTGCAGAACATCTTGAATTACGTAAAGAAATCCTCACCCTGCTCAATTTACAGAAACAGGTTCGTATTCCTATTATCTTGTATATGATGTCAACCTTTGTGCTTTAAATCTATCCCATTTTTTTAACCTATATATAATTTGCTGTTTGTTATGTTTGCTTTCTATATTCTTCCAAAGTTTTGCCACCTGTCCATGCGAGCAGCTCTTTGATGGTTAAACCGTTAATATTTTGACCGGAAATATTAATTCCTTTATCACAGGTTTGAAATGTCACTTGCACCTCAATAGTTAAAAACAATCTGTACCAAATAATATGTGGTCCTTCACTTTGTTCATTTTAGACCCGAGGCAATGAGTTGTTTATATTTTCTCAAATGTATACTATTGTGATCAGTCAACTAGCAATTTTTTATGTACTAATATTCTCATGATTGCTTCTTGTTCTTCAAAGCATATCAATCATCCAAATAGAAAATTCATTATCCACCATCCATACTTAAACTGTGCAACTATTTCAAAAATCTCTGGTTGATTGAAATTTGATGTGATGATGATACACAACTGAATGTGTGCTGGTTGTGTGAGTGATATATATTTCAAAGGGTTGCTTGATGGTCGATTTGGCACGCATGGCACATGCAGATGAAGTGGTATGACCTTGAAGTGGATTGATGGCTAAAGTAATTAAATGTAGGGATTTCTGCAGCCTTAAAGTTTGAGTGTGGCATGGAGAAGAGTTTTGGTTAAATGTCAAAAAGTTGTAAAATAATAAGCTACCATATATAACTGTTGTCATATGAACTTTTCAAAAGCCACAAACTCTGTTGTAAAGTTGTGGAAGTGAAACATGGGGGCTCTGCTATTGAGTTGATGGTTGGTTTGCTAGTTTTACATATGAGGGTACACAAGTCCAAAATCAATTGCAATAAACTGGAAAGCGAGAACATTCTGTTTTATGGAATGGTAAGTAAGATATTGTAGTGTGGCTGTGGAGCTTGGCTTGGCCTTATTATTATTATTATTTTTTTCATTTTTTTTGGGTCATTGAGCTCCTGCTTGCATTCAGATATTTTTATAGAGTATCAAATTAGTCATTGTAATCAGTTTGAGTCATCTTTTGTTCCTTATGGTCCATCAAGTATATCCTATCAGTTATCTATTGTTTCTTGACGTTACTGTTAATGTAGTTTCATATGAGTCACGAGTAGGTTTCTTTTGGTTTGAATGGTGGGGAGGCTTGTTGATCCAAGGGATAGTTAGCAGTTTCCTGTTTCTGCAACCTGTTTGATTCGTTTTTCTAAGAAATCATAATAGTACATATTGTTCTCACCAAATACTATTATCTATTTGTAACAATGTTCGTTATTCGCTGGCAACAATTTTGCTTCACCTTTTTTCCTAGCTCTGCCGGCAATTCTTGCCTCTTCTACATCCTAAATTTCGAGAAAGTAGCTTAATTTTTAATTTGTTTTCCTGGGTGCAAAGCTGTAATATTGACCGTCTTTTCTTTCTTAGTTCCAATTCACCACAAATGTCCATGGTCTCCAAATTTGTATTTCTATCCTTACCTATTTCTAACTGCAAATAGGTTTTGGTTTGCATATTTTCAATATAGGAGACTTCTTTAATTTGCTTTATACTTCAAAATATTGATTTTTCCTTTTCCTATTAGACTGTAGTGTTTTTCAGCTGCTAGAAAATCCTCTTATTATTCTATTACAGTCTCCTGAGAGATTTTTTCCTAATGTAGAAACTTCAGCTACATAAAATCTGGAGTTTGTTCCGGTAGTTCCCATCTCAAGAGTCTGTTATCTGTTTCGAGCAATTTGCAAACCTTGAAGGGAGCGCAGTTAAAATGTAGTTGAGATCTTCTCTTTCTAGATGAAAGGTTTGATCAGGAAAGATATTTGCCTGCTTTATGAACTAGTGCTAATTAGAGCACTTACATAGTTTCCACCTTATAATATTTATATTAGCACTGAAGAAACAGAGCTGAAATCATCACGATATATGCCTATCTATTTTTCATTGAACTTTAAATTTTAGTATTCTTTTTTACTATTTGCTGCTTTTCATGCAGATGGTTCTAGCCTTCTACCTCAATGATCTCTATTTTATGATATTGAATAATATCATAAAATAGAGGCAAAGATACCATTTTTTTGGGTATACATGGCTTTTGGTTTTCACTTATTCACTATGTGGAGCTATCTTGTCTGCTTAACTTGAAAGGACTTATTTTAACTTCCAGTAGAGTAAATATTGCATTGAACTAAAGCTATGAAATCATTTTTATTTGCCATCTTCCCATGACCTCCATTTGTTCTATGACAGGTGCAAAATAGAGATGCTGAAGCTGCAAACCGTGATAGTTCATATACAGAAGCATCAAGCACTCCTAAGGTACGTGTTAGCCACAGTTCTTTGTTCAGCAAATTTATATCGTAGTATAGTCTGAAAGCATCTAATCCATGATACTTCCTTCAGAAAAATGCATCACCTGGTGGGATGTGGCATATATATTTCTATTTTATATTTTCTATATAAATGTTGCCTATGTTGTTGCCATTGTACTGAAGTATTTAGTTCTATTTGCTTTTGAAAGTCGCTGGATACATGACAATCGCAATTTCATTCTATCTTTAATTATGTTCCGATAACTTGATTTCTATTTTGCAGCGGTCTTATCGTGGAGACATGGATAGAACATTTGTCCCGGAATCTGCTGGTTTTGGAGGTAACTTTGAAAATTATGGTGTAATATTTATGTTTAATAATTTGTTCTTTTCATTATTAATAATGGAAAGCTATTATATGAACAATGATGCATTTGCATTAGTGTTTTCAGGCGAGCGAACAGTCAAAAGGGATCACAAGCGCAAGGTCACTACACCTGAACCTAATTTTATTCTCAAATTTTATGATTTTAAGAGGTCCATGTTCTAACTTTGTTTCTGACGTTTATGATTTTAAGGCGTCTGGAAGATTTATCGATGCTCCACCATCACCTCCGCAATCTAAGAGACCAAGGAAGCTAAAGGCTTCCGATTGATGATCTTTTCACGTGCAACATTTTCATTGTGTTTATAAATTATTCACCAATCAATGTAATCTTGGTGCTGAGTAGCTTTTGTGTTGTAGTAGCTAAAAGGAAAACCAAGCTCTTTTTAGCTTAGTTCATGTATAGCCTACTCACCTTCCTGTTGGCTGTTGCTTACATGTGATAATTGCCTAGTTATGGTTACATAATTTAACTATCAAGATTGTCACATTCTCAGAAGCTGCGATTAGGTTTTAAAAAAAAAATTTCCTTTAGTTGTGAAAGGAGGCGGGAAAGGCAAATACCTCAAAATACAGGGGGCAAAGGCATTTTGGTTGGATGTTAATTAAGCCGTAAGATTGCTTTTTATTTTGTAATTCATCAAAGATGAACGAAAATGAACGATGTTGTGTGTTATAACTGCAATCATGGTTTTGTAATTCATTAGAAATTATTAGATGACTTAATAATCTTGATTTTTTTCTTTTTTCTTTTTTGTTAGTTTCAACTTGATGTTAGTTAACTAAGTATATTTAAAAATTCAAGAGTTTTGTTAGCTCTAGTTTGTTTTGAACTATACAAATTGTTGTGTACGTTGAAGATTTTTGTAAGCTGTAACCCCATGATTTTGAACAAATTTTTCTTATTTTGAATAAAAATTTGTTGTGTACATTAAAATTCATAATTTTTATATGCTATAATTCACTTTTTTTTAATCAAATTTTGTTCGTTTCGAATGAGTGCAAATTTTTTAAGTAAGTACTTGAAAATTTACTATGTTTCAAGAGCTACAATTCATAAATTTTGACAAATTTTATTCGTTTCCAACTAAAACAAATTTCTTATTTGGAATTCAAAAATTCTCAATTTTCATGGACTGTAATCCATGAATTTTAACAATTTTTGTTCATTTCAAGTGAATATAAATTCATCACGTATTGTAAAATTCACGATTTCATGAACTATAATTCACGATTTTTGTCAAATTTGGTTCGTTTTAAATGAATTAAAACTTATTATGTATACGTTAAAATTTGTGATTTCACTATCGACCTGAGACTTTTATCAATTTTGGTTCGTTGGAACGATTGCAAATTTGTTATATGTATATATCAAAATTTGTAAATTTATAATTTTCATGAACTACAACATGAGATTTTGACTATTTTTGTTTGTTTCGAATGGATGCAAATTTATTACATGTACAAACAAAATTTACGATTTTCATGAGTTAAGCTCCAGATTTTTACTATTTTTTATTGTTTCCAGCAAATGCAAATTTATTACATGCAGGTCAAATTTTCTGATATTAATGACCTATAACCTAAGAATTTTGTTAATGTTTTATCGATTCTAACGAATGCAAATTTATTATGTATGCATTAAAATTTACATTTGTTATGCTCATGATTTTGGACAAATTTTGTTCATCTCCAACAAATTAAAATTTAATATGCACACATTCACGATTTTACGAACTATAGCCCACAGTTTTCGATAGTTTGTGTTCATTTTTTTGCATTTTTACATTTTTACGATTTTAATAAACTGTAATCTATGATTTTTATCCATTTTAATGTTTGCGTCAAAAGTTGCTCTTGCTGTGGAATTCATTATATCTTCGATCGATTACAATAAATTCAAAGAAATAGTCTTTTTATAAGATCTCTTTTACACAACAAAATAAAAATTACAACTTCTTAGAAACAAACGCAGGATCGTTGTTTGGATCGCTGTTTGCGTGGGATCTTTGCCTGTGCCGGGAGCGCTTTGACTCGTGGACCACCAAATCATAGATTCTGATTGAATCGATGAGGGGTTTAATGATTCTTCCTTCGTTTATCGAAGTGAGAATTTGAAACGATATCTTATCAAAGTAAGATAGTCGTTCTTCTTAAGATCAAGTCAAAGCTCGAATCTCAAGGGATTGCCAGAAGCTCAGGAATTCTGCTCTCTCTGCTCCCAAGTGCTCAAGAATGATCAACCCCTCTAAAAAATGGCCTTCGGGGGGTATTTATAGCCCCTAGGAACAGTTGGTGGAAAACAAGCTCGCGAGACAGCATTTGCTGTCTCGCCGCCGAGACAGTAAACGCCCGGAACTTTCGTCCCGGAAACAGTAATCCGTCAGGCAGTTTTCGTTTTAACTGCTACTCCCACCTTTAAACTCCGTTATTTTGGCACAGTATATACAACGTGATTCTCGGCGCCACGACGTATTCCCACCGTCCTTGAACGTTAGTGGCACGTGTAGGGCAGTTACAAAGGCCGGTTTTGACCATCTGAGAGTTGTCTCCGGCAACAGTAAAATTCTGTCTCGCACAGCGAGACAGAGTTAAAACTGTCTCGCCACGGCGAGACAGTTGAAGACTGATCTCGCGAGTGGGCGAGACAGTAAAAGTCTGTCTCGCCCGCGAGACAGTAAAGACTGTCTCGCACGGCGAGACAGTCAAGTCTGTCTCGCGTGCGAGACAGTAAAGGCTGTCTCGCGTACGAGACAGTCTATATTTGTGTTCTTTTTGACATTTTGGATGACTTCCTTTTGAGCTGTGTTTGGATATCTCTCAGTATTTTTTGACGCCTACAGATACCCCCTCCAAAGTATTCCAGACTTAATCTTTTATAGAGGAGTTCTGGGATGCTTTGGATAAGATAGGTCTTACTTGCGATCACTTCAATGCTTGGTTGAGTAGATCGTGTAGAAGGATTTGTAAATGGCTTCCACGCTTGATCTCTTCTTCTTTTAGTCTATTCAGTTCTTTGTAGAATAGCTAATGTTCTCCCGACATCGCGTTTATCGCTTCACCGTTGTTGAGATCTTGAATCGAAGCTGGTACTTGTTCTTGTGGGTTCAGCTTTTGTCACTGAATTAATACATCCATTGAGAGCTCACCAGGTTATCCTTAAGAATATTCAGATTAATATTCTCCAGAAACTTCCTGTTGAAGGTAGGGAAACAGTTTAGACTCGTGTACCTATTGGAGTAATATGATCTCTTTTTTGTTGGTAGAGATGAACCCAATGATGGTTAGGAAGAATTTTATATTCTATCTCCTAGTCTCTTGTTTGTTGGTAGAGATGAACTCAATGATGGAGAGGAAGAATTTTATATTCTATCTCCTGGTCTCTTGTTTGTTGGTAGAGATAAACCCAAAATCGGAGAGGAAGAATTTTATATTCTATCTCCTGGTCTCTTGTTTGTTGGTAGAGATAAACCCGAAATCGGAGAGTAAGAATTTTATATTCTATCTCCTGGTGTAAAGGAAACTCAAAATGAGATCTCCACTTAGAGGATCTGGATTGGTTTGAATAATCCTAACTGTCATAAGGTTTGATTATCCAATTCAAAAGTGGACCTTTCGATAACAATGTGAATCGAAAGGAGATTGTGGTTGTGGTCCTAACTGTAGTAAGGTTTGACCAAGTGGGAGTTTAAGAGACGATCCTAACTGTTTAAAGGTTTGATCGTTCAATTTGTGGACCTCTTGTTCATGGAAGGAATCGAGAGGGGATTTTGGCTTTGGTCCTAACTGTTTAAATGTTTGACCAAATGGGAATTTGAGACGATCCTAACTGTTTAAATATTTGATCGTTCAATTTGTGGACCTCTCGTTCATAGAAGGAATCGAGAGGGGATTTTGGTTTTGGTCCTAACTGTTTAAAGGTTTGACCAAATAGGGGTTTTGAGACGATCCTAACTGTTTAAAGGTTTGATCGTTCAATTTGTGGACCTCTCGTTCATGGAAGGAATCGAGAGGGGACTTTGGCTTTGGTCCTAACTGTTTAAAGGTTTGACCAAATGGGAATTTGAGACGAAGATTGATTCAACGAAGTGATCGAATCTTATCTCAGCAAAAGAGTATTCAGAAATCACCGTGGGGATGTAGTGTTTATCACTTTGTTTGTAATGATCGGGTTATCCCTAAGAAAATTACATATAGCATTCTTTCGGGAAATTCCCGTTACATGAATTATCCACCCCTAGTTTTCTTTGCAAAACCGGGTGTAACGAGGAGTACGTTATCCTCAGTCGTATGTTCGGGTTATCCTTAAGAATATAAGATTCTCCAGGAACTTCCCGTTACATAAATCATCCACCCCCAGCTTCCTTTGCGAAACCGGGTTTAGCATTGTACTTAGTTGGATGACCGAGAAGCAGTTTATACTCATATACTCTTTGGAGTGTGGGGAAACAGTTTATACTCATGCACCCACTGGAGTTATGGGGAAACAGTTTATACTCGTGTATCCAATGGAGTATTGTCGTCTTTAATCGGCTTGTTTTGCCATTATGACGCCGGTGTCAATTAGGGCTTGGATTTTGTTTTTGAGTCCGAAGCAAATCTCAGTGGGATGAAGAACCCTTCTGTGGTACGCACAGTAGTTTGGATCCGTAATCCTTTTAGCTCCCTCCTGATCTTTAATAGGTAGCAACTCAATTTTGTCATTAGCGATGAGGTATTCCAATATGGCTGGAGCTTCATCATCTTGGAAAGAATACTCCTTTTGGAACCTCGGATCGAGAGTCGCGTTCACAGCGATTGTAGATGTCATCGGTTGGCTTTTCTCAGCTTTCTTTCTTTTAAGAAAGTATTCAGCCTGTTCGCCGCGCATTTTCAAATCTTTCCAAGTTTTGGATGGTACGACCCCCAGGGTTTCCAGGACATCGATGGAGAGATTATCGTGGCATGTTTGCAGGATGAACTCCTCTGTAACAGGATCTCTGCAATTCATTGCCTTGTTACGGAAGCGCTTAACAAAATTGTCGACTGACTCTCCGTATTTTTGTTTTTAGTTGCTGAGGAACAAACTTTCCATGTCATCCCAGCAATTGATGCTCCCTGGCTTGAGCCGTCGGTACCAATCGAAGGCGGGCCCACGAAGGGTGCCAACGAATGACCGGACCATTAAAGCCTCATTTCCAGAGATCATGCCCAAATAAGACTTGAAATAAATAAAATGCTGAGTAGGCGCGCTCTTCCCGTCAAACGGTGTGAAGTTAATCAGATTGAATTTTGACGGATACGGTATTGAATCCCATTCTCTTGGATAGGGACATGGAATACCCGTCTTTTTTACTTCTTGAGCCGTCATCAAAGCGTTGATTTTGTTTTCAAGCTCTTGCATTTTCTTGTCCTCATCTTCATCTCTCTCTGAGTGATGTCGAGCAGAAATAATTGGGCCACCCCCAGTGTTACTAAGCGGTGCAATTGAACCACCCCCCAATGTTGTTATTAGGAGGATCTGTTAAACCACCCCCAGTGTTATTGTCATTAGGAGGTGTATCAGCCATAACGACTTCATCCACTTCTGGATCACTGTCATCTATAACATTCTGAATGTTGTGGCTGGATTCAGCTCGCTAGCTGGATTCAGGAGGTTGAGATCGTTGAGCTAGCAATTCTCTCATTTGTTGGATAGCCAACTCCATCTCTGTCTTCATTTCAGCTCTAATTTCCTCGCGTTGTTTGGCTAGAGCTTCCTGAAGTATTTGAGCGAACTGATCAGAGGTGATTGTGAGTACTTCCCTGGTTTGCCCTACGCTAGACATTGTATCATCAGAAGCGATTGCAGAACAAGTATCCGAGAATTCATCCTCCGAGGACATTCCTTCTTGCATTCTCTTGTAATCTCTGCGTCTGATGGCTCCTAATTGGAGTCGAGACATCCTTTGAGCAATTCTTGGATTGACTTTTCCTCTCGGGGAAAAATCCGGATTTGAGTCACTTGAATGCCGCTTAGACTTTTTTTTATCAGCCACGTTGATGGTGACTTCAGGGAATTCATAATCTTGGGCAGCTGATTTTCTCTTGCGGAAATGTCTCGGCTTAGGCTTCGACATTTCAGTAGAAAGTCTCTGGAACACAGAAACTTTCGACGGAATGGCTTTAAAGTAGCGAACACGTCTTCTTCTGTGGGTGTAAAGCCTTATTGGCATACTCAGGATGACTTGTCGTCGCCTCTGAGCGATCCAAGGTTATGTCAAGAGTCACACGTTTAGAACCACCCCCTTGCGGGTATGGAGTCTTAACGGGCTCCGAATGCTGATTTTGCACAACTCCAGACTTTGGAATCCAAACTTTGCAGAGTTTTGGTGATTCTTTGGCCACCGTTTCTTTGTTTCCTTCTTGTCTTTGTTGTAAGAGAGGATGGGCATGAACAGCGTTTGCACGACGTTTTTGTATGCGTTCTTTGAGGGTCGAACGAGTCCTTTTGACAATAGTCCATTCCTCCGTCGTGAGTTTAGCAGAGACATGAATGATTGGTCGTTAAGACAACTGAACCACTCGATGCCTCCTCGACTCTAAGTCCGCATGATAACAAACTCCGTCGGGTTGTTCCAAGGCCTTAGCTATTTGACGAGCGCGGCGCTGACGTTGTCTCTGACGAGCCCTCTTCGTCAGTGCCGGTGGGCTTTGATTCGATGACTCTTTAACTAGATAAGAGTCATTGTGAGTAGAGGTGTTGCGCGTAAAATCCTCAGCAACAATCAGGCGAGAGTCTTCATTTTGTGCCTTCTTTGGCATGTAAGTCTTCCTCAATTGTGAGATCCTCTTATACTTGCGAGACAATGAAGATCTTGAAGAGGATGATGAGAGATATTCCTCAAACTTGGTTTGGTCGAATTCGTATTCAACCATGGACTCAACCAGTATCTTGATCGGATGCGACATGACGGTCTCGGCAGCGAGACCGTTGGCTCCCACTGTGGTCGCCAGTTTGTTTGCGTCAAAAGTTGCTCTTGCTGTGGAATTCATTATATCTTCAATCGATTACAATAAATTCAAAGAAATAGTCTTTTTATAAGACATCTTTTACACAACAAAATGAAAATTATAACTTCTTAGAAACAAACACAGGATCGTTGTTTGGATCACTGTTTTCGTGGGATCTTTGCCGGTGCCGGGAGCGCTTTGACTCGTGGACCACCAAATCATAGATTCTGATTGAATCGATGAGGGGTTTAATGATTCTTCCTTCGTTTATCGAAGTGAGAATTTGAAACGATATCTTATCAAAGTAAGATAGTCGTTCTTCTTAAGATTAAGTCAAAGCTCGAATCTCAAGAAATCACACAAAGAGTTCAAATTTCACTGTTCTCTCTGTTCTCTCTGCTCCAATTCGCTCGATAAATGCTCGATGCTCTTCGAATTGCTCTAAAAATGCACTCCCCTTTTGTAACCGCCATCCCACTACTTAAATACCATCTTTTTATGAGGTTAGTGGGCTTCTTTTCAGTTTGTAACTATCTCCCCACGTTTATGGTTGATCTCAAGTAGTTATGAAGCCAAAAAACCGTCAAAAAACGTGTT
>NC_033801.1:8490236-8527000 GCF_001876935.1 Asparagus officinalis | reverse complement strand
TCGTGTGCAAGACAGTAAAGACTGTCTCGCGTGCGAGACAGTCTATACTTGTGTTCTTTTTGACATTTTGGATGACTTCCTTTTGAGCTGTGTTTGGATATCTCTCAGCATTTTTTGACGCCTACATCTAAGTCATTTTTTCCCTATTGGCCAATATTCATGATTTTATATGCTATAACTCATGATTTTTGGCAATTTTTATTTATTTCGGCACATTTATAAATAATTTTAGTAGACTAAAATTCACAATTTCGTGAGATATAATCCTCTATTTTTCACTAATTTTAGTATTTTGATTCACTGCCAAATAATTTTATGGAGTCCAAAATTCATGATTACATAAGATATAATCCACAATTTTAGCTAGTTTTGGTCAATTTGACTCATTGTCAAATAATTCCGCGAAGGCCAAATTTCACGATTTTGTAAGCTATAACCCACAATTATTAGTAATTTTTAGTCATTTCTGTAGGCATCAAAAATTGCCTATAGGTCTCCGCGAACAGCTCAGTGTTAAGGAACGACAATGAACATCACTATCTGGCTCACAGGAGTTCGACTGATGTCGGTGAACGCTTGAAGTGAACCGACGAACTACGTGAGCTGACAGAATTTCGGAATAACGAAGGCACAGGCTAATCGAGAACCCCGCGATGTTTACAAAAGGAACAATGCCCTTCGTGTCTCATTCATTCTACAGATAATCTAACCATTGGAGCTGATAGAACTCTTCGTCAGACTTCCAACGCATTTGGAATCACTCAAATCCGAGTTCAGACGAAGAAGTTGCAGCGAAAACGGTCAAACGGGCATTGAAAACGTCTCAAAGCTGAACTGAGGCACCTACGGTGTCTCGGCCAAGTCAAGACACCCCAAGGGTGTCTCGGCCAAGCCAAGACACCCAAAGGGTGTCTCGGTTTAGCCGAGACACCGCCTCTTTTTTTTAGATCTGGAATTTTGGAGAATTGGCGAAGCCCTGCCGGAGTGAAGAGTGATCGAGCACTTCAACGCAAGAGAGTTTCTTCGTCAGATCTACATCACCCGTACCCGATCCTTAGTATTATCCCGTTGTGGTAATACTAAGAAGAGCAAATATCTTGCTTTTATTCGAGATAAGCGCTTCAGTTTCTAGATCTCCTCGCGGATCGACGAAGCTCTGGATCAGATCTGATTGCCAGGTAGTCCACGGATATCAACATCCCCGTCACAGGCTAAAGACTCACGCAAGCAAGAGACGACGAACGGATCTTGTGTTTATTTTCAAGAAAGTTGTAATTTTTATTTCTTTGTTGTTTGAATTCATTTGTAACGTTTGAAGTTTAATGAAATCAATGATGAAGGCAACTTTCGACGAAAACAAACTGGCGACCACAGTAGGAGCCAACGGCCTCGCTGCCGAGGCCGTCGTGACGCAACCGGCCTTCAAGATCCGGGTGAACGAAGAGATCGAATACGAGTTCGATCAACAGAAGTTTGAAGAGTACCTCTCTTCCTCCTCCTCCAGATCCACCTCTCCAAACAGGCGTAGGAAGACTTCCTCTTCCAAGAGTGCTCGCGGGCCCTCAGGATCGAAGATCCGAGATCCCCTCACCGTTATTGCACCTACTCTCCGTGACGCTCCTATGGCGTCTAACGTGGTCGAAGCTGCAGATCCAGATCTCCCTTCCACCACGAAGTCAATTGCTGAAGGTGTTCCAACCTTGTCGAAGAGGGCGCGCCAAAGACGGCGTCAACGCCTTGCGCGACAGTTGGCCAAGGCCGCAGAATCGATGGACGGGATCCGCTACAATGAGGATCTAAAGTCCAGACAGCGCCAAGAGCAACAACGGCGCACAACCAACTCCTCTTCCAAGACAGAGACGAACGAATGGGTTCGTGTCAAGAGGACTCGCTCAACCCTCGAAGAGCGAATCAAGAAACGCCGCGCATTGCTTGCGCATGCCCGAGTCCTTCTGCAGAAAGCGGAAGAGATGCAGAAAGAAGAGACGGTCAAGAAACCGTCAAAACACAAGCAAGTGTGGGTGCCAAAGGCGAAGCCGACGCCTAAGACAAAAGGGGACGGAGGTATCGTCCAGCCTTCTTCAAATCCAGATCCTGTTTCCCCTGCTCCCGCACCTCCGGCGGAGCCAGGTAAGAACGTGGATTCTTCAAGATCCAGGGTTCCTTTGAAAGGTCGCCTCGGTCCTTTACCAGAAGATCGAGGCAAAGCACCTATCAAGGAGCGATTGGGACCGTTGAAAGGTCCTCAAACAACGAACCAGACTGGGGGTCGTGCTAATCCCCCCAAGAAAGATAACAAAGGGAAAGCCCCTGTTACCGACCGCATTGGATTGCGGGTCGAAGTTCAAGAGCCCGTTAAGTTTTCACGCTCGCAAAAGCGTAGACTTGAACGAGCGACTTTTGAAAACGCTAATAAAGCGTCATATCCCCAGAGGAAAACACATTCGTCTGATGATGATGGTGTTATACCTGGGAAGTCATGCCAACACTCTATGAGTTGCTCCAGTTATCAAACTGACGAGTTGTACTATAGAGCTGGGGGTATGAATAAGTCTCGAAAGAGAGACGCTCAAGACACGGGTGCCAACATAATCAAGGCGGTGCTGTCAGAATGCTGCTGTACTAAAGCCCCAAGGAGAGTTTCGGTGTTCGAGAGGATTTCTACTAGAACATCCGAAAACAAGCCAAGGCGTTTCTGTAGGAAGAAGCCTGTCCGCCAAGAGGACGAGTTCCTAGAGGTGTCTGCTAATATGACTGGCAGAGGGAAATCGACACGACACTCTCACTCAGATCAACTTGCCGAAGCATCCCAGCGCATGACTCGATTGCAGTCAGGGATCAATAGGCGAAAGAATTACCAAAGGATGCAAAAGGGACTTCCTTTGGAAGAGGAGGCGTCAGATGCTGGTTCAGACTCCTACTCGGCTATAGCATCCGATGACACAGCGTCTAGTGCAGGACAACCCTACGAGTCACTTATGATCAGCGCCGAACAAGTAACCAAGATGCTTGAAGATGCCCTGGCTAAGCAGAAGGAAAGTTTCAAGTTCGAGATGGAGATGGCCATGCAGCAGATGAGAGAGATGCATGACCAGCAAATCGCGGCACTGACAACTCACTAAGGAGAACCCAGTCGTCGCAATAATCAGAATCAAGAGGAGAATGAACGGGAAGAGGATAATGTCAACATAACTATCCCTCCTGTCAACAACAATAATGGAGGCAGTCCCTCGGATGATAATGCGAAGGAAGACCACGTTACCTCTCCCTTCCATATCCGGCAAAGTTCAATTTAATCAACTTTACGCCGTTTGATGGAAAGGGTTCCCCTACCCAACACTTAATATATTTTAAGTCTCACTTAGGAATAATCTCCGGGAATGAACCCTTAATGGTGCGGTCATTCGTTGGCACTCTTCGCGGAGCGGCCTTCGATTGGTATCGTCGCCTCAAGCCAGGGAGTATCAGCAGTTGGGACGACATAGAGGATATGTTCCTGATGAACTTCTTCGACGACGACACTGAGGTCTCAATCGGCACTCTGTTTGATGAGAAGCAGAAGAATGGTGAGACAGTCGAAAACTTCGTGAAGAGATTCCGAAATAAAGCAATGAATTGCAGGGATCTGGTCAGCGAAAATTTCATCCTCGAGACCTGTCAAAATAACCTTTCATTGGACATCCTCGAAGCTATGGGAATGGCACCGCCAAAGACCTGGAAGGATTTAAAGGTGCGAGGAGAACGAGCCGAGCGATTCCTTAAAAGGAAGAAGGTGGAAAGGGGCCAAATAGCTAATAATGCCCCGCAACAGAACTTTGTCCCTAAGGGAAAAGTACATGCGAATGCTGTGGACGCGAATCAAACATTCGAGGTGCAAGCGCAATCGCAACAGCAGCAACAAAAGGCGCCTCAATAATCAAGGTCACAACAGCAATCCCGAAGGCAGCAAAAGACTTCGGAACCGAAACTCCAAAAAGAGTATTCCTTCAAGGACGAAGACGTTCCAGCCATCTTCGAATCCCTCCTTGAAAACAACAAGATTAAGCTACCACCTATCGTCAATCAGGAGGAAGCTGGCAATACTACGGATCCGAAGTACTGCGCATATCACAGGAGGATCCTTCATCCCACCAAGGCGTGCTTTACTTTAAAGAACAGCATCCAAACCTTGGTTGAAGCCGGCGTTATATCGCTCAATTAAGTCAAAATTAAGACTCCGACAAGTATAAGAGTATAAACTGCTTCTTAAGACTCCGACAAGTATAAGAGTATAAACTGCTTCTTAAGACTCCGACAAGTATAAGAGTATAAACTGCTTCTTAAGACTCCGACAAGTATAAGAGTATAAACTGCTTCTTAAGACTCCGACAAGTATAAGAGTATAAACTGCTTCTTAAGACTCCGACAAGTATAAGAGTATAAACTGCTTCTTAAGACTCCGACAAGTATAAGAGTATAAACTGCTTCTTTATACTCGTATACTTATCAGAGTATAAACTGCTTCTTAAGACTCCGACAAGTATAAGAGTATAAACTGCTTCTTAAGACTCCGACAAGTATAAGAGTATAAACTGCTTCTTAAGACTTCGACAAGTATAAGAGTATAAACTGCTTCTTAAGACTCCGACAAGTCTAAATGTATAAACTGCTTCTTAACACTCCGACAAGTATACGAGTATAAACTGCTTCTCAATACTCCGAAAAGTATACGAGTATAAACTGCTTCTCAATCCTCCAATCGGTATATGAGGTTAAACTGCTCCCTGATACTCCAATAAGTATATGAGTCTAAACTGTTTCCTACCGTTGATGGGAAGTTCCTGGAGAATGTTACGCTAATATTCTTAAGGATAACCCAGACATGTAACGGAGTACAAAGTCAGACCCAAAAGTCCCCTCTCGATTCCTTACATGAACGAGAGGTCCACTTTCAAATTGAACGATCAAGCCTGTAAAAGGTAAGATCATCTCAAACCTCCCACTTCCACTGCTTCCTTGGTCAAACCTATAAAAGTTAGGGCCACAACCAGATTCTCCTCTCGATTCCTTTCATGAACGAGAGGTCCACTTTCAATTGAGCAATCAAACCTATAAAAGTTAGGATTGTCTCTAACTTTACTTAGTCAAACCTGCAGATAGTTAGGACTAAGATTGAGTTATCCTTTTCGATAAACGAAAGACTTTCATCTTTTCCTTTTTCCACCAAACCTATAAAAGTTAGGGTCGAAATTGGGCTTTCTCCTCAATAAATGAGGGACTCTTTTTGGATCAAATGACTAATCCTATAAAAGTTAGGGTCGTTTGAATCATTCCGATTCTCGGAGTGGAGATCCCACTCTTAGTTTCATCATTTCGGATTCTGTGAGTGGAAATCCCACCTTGAGTTTCCTTTCCAACTGGAGATAGAATATAAAATTCTCCCTCTTCAGTGCTGGAAGATAGAATATAAAATTCTTCCTCTTCCATTTTTCAGTCCGTCTTTACCCTGAGAAAAGACATAATTCACAACTTCCAATCCGTGCACTTTGTGCACGGGGAATTTTATCTCAACTCCTAAATAGAGATAAGCCTACACCTAACACGCGTTGCCGGTTTAGTCTTTCACCGATTGAAAAAGACACCAGAATCCAGTCTGGGGATTTTTATCCTGAATCCTAAGTAAGGATAAGTCAGCGCCTAACACGCGTTGCCGGGTAGTCTATTCCCGTGAGAAAGACGAAGTCTACGTATTCAATGTCGTAGCACTAAAAGAGTTAACTCTTTTAGCACAACGTTATGTGCAGAACGGATCTAAACAATCTGCATGCTAGCCCGACTCAAACGGTAGTCGGTAAAGGCTCATCAAACCCGTTGATGGCTGAGAATTTGCCAAAAATTCTATAAGTACGAGTCATTGATGCATCAGCTCTATTAGTTGGTCTCGTGACTCGATTATCCAACAACGTTAAAATAAGATCCACAAATGCAGATGAATCAGCTTTAACAGTTGGTCCTGCAACCCCGACACTTAGGACCGCCGTGCTCCAATACCTTAAGAGCTTAAACTGTGTATACTCCAGTAAACGTACAAGTATAAACTGTGTCAACGAACGACGTTCGAAACCCTAGGGTCAACGCCGGTCAACGCGTAACCCTAGGTCAACGCCAGTCAACGCGTTGCGACCAAAAAGTCAATGTTCGACGTTCGAAACCCTAGGGTCAACGCCGGTCAACGCGTAACCCTAGGTCAACACCAGTCAACGCGTAACCCTAGGTCAACGTCAGTCAACACGTTGCGACAAAAAGCCAACACACGGGGATCCGAAACCCTAAGCCAGCACAATGTGGCGGAGGTAGTTCAAAGTCAACTCAATGACACGAGCCAAACTCAATTCATCAGCTGTAGACTCGAGACTCCGACGACGGCCAAGCGATAAACGCAGCGCCGGAAGAACTTCGGCTATTCGTCAAAGCATTGGATAGACCGAAAAAGTCAACATACGGTGATCTGAAACACTAAGTCAGCACAATATGACAGAGATAGTCAGTTCAAAGTCAACTCAATAACACGAGCAAAACTCAACTCACAGTTGGTAGACTCGAGACTCTGACAACGGCCAGGCGATAAACGCAGCACCGGAAGGACTTCGGCTATTCGTCAAAGTATTGAATAGACCAAAAATCGAAGGAGCCAAGAGTTGAAGCTAACTACAGGTCCTTTACGCCGACTGAAGGCTGGATCAATCACATCCAAAGTATTCCAGCCTCTTCTATAAAAGAAACGAGTCTGGAACGCTTTGGAGGGGGTATCTGTAGGCATCAAAAATTGCCTATAGGTCTCCGCGAACAGCTCAGTGTTAAGGAACGACAATGAACATCACTATCTGGCTCACAAAAGTTTGACTGATGTCGGTGAATGCTTGAAGTGAACCGACGAACTACGTGAGCTGACATAATTTCGGAATAACGAAGGCACAGGCTAATCGAGAACCCCGCGATGTTTACAAAAGGAACAATGCCCTTCGTGTCTTGTTCATTCTACACATAATCTAACCATTGGAGCTGATAGAACTCTTCGTCAGACTTCCAACGCATTTGGAATCACTCAAATCCGAGTTCAGACGAAGAAGTTGTAGCGAAAACGGTCAAACGGGCATTGAAAATGTCTCAAAGCTGAACTGAGGCACCTACGGTGTCTCGGCCAAGTCAAGACACCCCTAGGGTGTCTCAGCGCGGATTTGGGCCCTTTAAGTGGTTTTAACCGCTCCGCAACCCCTCATGCCTATAAATACAAGCCTTAGGCCTCATTTTTTGGAGATCTGGAATTTTGGAGAATTGGCGAAGCCCTGTCGGAGTGAAGAGTGATCGAGCACTTCAACGCAAGAGAGTTTCTTCGTCAGATCTACATCACCCGTACCTGATCCTTAGTATTATCCCGTTGTGGTAATACTAAGAAGAGCAAATATCTCGCTTTTATCGAGATAGGCGCTTCAAGTTTCTCGATCTCCTCGCGGATCGACGAAGCTCTGGATCAGATCTGATTGCCAGGTAGTCCACGGATATCGACGTCCCCGTCACAGGCTAAAGACCCACGCAAGCAAGAGACGACGAACGGATCTTGTGTTTATTTTCAAGAAAGTTATAATCTTTTTTATTATTTCTTTGTTGTTTGAATTCATTTGTAACGTTTGAAGTTTAATGAAATCAATGATGAAGGCAACTTTCGACGAAAACAATTTCGAGCCATTAGCTAATAAATTCATGGATCAAGATTTCATAAACTATATAACCCATGGTTTTTGGTCTTTATTCGTTTTGACCCATTGGCAAATAATATTGCAAACAAAAAATCTACAACTTTGTGAGCCATAATCAACTATCTTTCATCAATTTTGTCATTTCAAACCATTAGCAAATAATTTCGTAGAAGCCAAAATTTCCTATTTCATGCGCAATAATCTATGATTTTTAGCCAGTTTTAATCGATTGGACATTGTCAAATAATTTCGCAGAGGCATAAATTCACGATTTTATGAGCTATAGCTCACAATTTTTGGCTTAGTCATTTCAAACTATTGCAAATATTCTGGCGGAGGCTAAAATTTGCAATTCTATAAGCTATGAGGCATGATTTTATGCCATTTTAGTCATTTCGACTTGTTATTAAATAATTTGACAGAAGATTAAAATTCATGACCAATGAGCTATAACCCAAAATTTTGGCCATTTTATTTGTTTCAACTCCATTAACAAATAATTTCACGAAAGTTAAACTTCTCGATTTCGTGAGCTACAATCTTTGATATTTCACCAAGTTCAGTCATTTTGAACTGTTGGCACATAGTTCTATATAGACTAAAATTGATGATTTCATGAGCTGTAATTCATGATTTTTACTCGTTATCAAATAATTTCACGATGACCTAAACTCATGATTTGCAAGCTATAACCCCCGATTATTGGTAATTTTAGTCATTGCCATTGGCTAATAAATTTGAGGAGGTCAAAATTCAAAATTTCATGATCTATAATCCATGATTTCTAGATTTTTTTTGTTTTTACCCATTAGCAATTAATTTTATGAACATAAAAAATCACGACTTCATGAGCTATAACTTACGACCTTTTGCCAAATTTAGATATTTCTACCCCTTGACCAATAAGTTAGCGGAGGCCAAACTTCACGTCTTGTGCGCTATAACCTAGATTTTTGGTCATTTTTAGTTATTTCAGTCTCATTAGCAAATAATTTCACAGATATCAAAATTCATATGGCTATAATCCACGATTTTCACTAATTTTAGTCGGTTCGACCCATTGGCAAATAATTTCATGGAGACTAAAATTGATGATTTCATTAGCTATAATCCATAATTTTAGTCATTTCCATCCATTGTTAAAAAAATTCATGGAGGCCAAAATTGAGGATTTTGTTAGCTATAACCCACGATCATTGGTCATTTTTAGTCGTTTCGAGCTAGTGGCTAATAAATTCACAGAGGGAAATCTTTAAGATTTTATGAGTTATAACCCATGATTCTAGGTTTCTTTTGTTGTTTCAATTAGTTGGCTAAGTATTTCGCAGAGGAAAAATTTTATGATTTTCTGACCTATAACCCGTAGTTTTTAGTCATTGTTAGTTGTTTCAAGCCATTCACAAATAATTTTATGGAGGAAAATACATAATTTGATGAGCTATAACCCACGATTTTTGCCATTTTTACTCGTTTTGATATTTTGGTAATAATTTTGTGGATGGTCAAAATATATGATTTCATGAGCTATAATCTACGGTTATTGGACATTTTTAGTTGTTTTCAGCCCATAATAAATAATTTTGTAGAGTTCACTATTTAATGAGTAGTCACCCATGATTTTCTTCCACTTTTAGACATTTCAATCCATTGGCTATTAGTTTCACAGAGTCATGATTTCATGAATTATAACATATGATTTTTGACAATTTTCGGTCATATTGACCCATTGGTTAAAATTTTCGTGGAGTTGAAAATTAACAATTTTATTAGCTATAACCCATGATTATAGGACATGTTAGTTGTTTTAAGCCATTGGTAAATAAATTGGTGTAATTCAAACTTTATGATTTCATGAGTTATTATGTAAACATTTGGCCATTTTTCATCATTTCAACCTATTGACAAGTAATTTTACTGAGGCCAAATTCATGATTTCATGAGCTATAAGCCATGATTTTTATCCTTTTTTTCATTTTGACCCATAGGCAAATAATTCCGTGAAGACAAAAATTCACGATTTTGTAAGTCATGACCTATGAATTTTGGTCATTTAGTCGTTTTGCTCCATTAGCAAATAATTCCGTAAAAGAAAAAAATCAAGATTTTACGAGGTAAAAACCATGATTATTGAAAATATTTTTTATCATTTTGGACCATTGGTAAATAATTGCATAGTTCACGATTTCTTGAGATAAAACTCGCGATTTATGACCATTTTTAATCATTTGGACCTGTTGGTAAATAATTTCATAGAGGTCAAATTTCACGGTTTCATAAGCTATAATCCATGTTTTTTGGCCATTTTTAGTCATGTTGATCCATTTGCTAGTAATTTCTTAGGCTAAAATTTGTGATTTCCTAAATTGTTACTTAGAACTTTTGACATTTTTAGTCATTTCAATCTATTGTCAAATAATTTCGCATTGCCCAAAATTCATGATTTCATGAGCTGTAAAATGCCAAAAATTGTTACTTAGAACTTTTGGCTATTTTTTCTCGTTTCAACCCATTGGCAGATATTTTTTGCGGAGGCCAAAATTTAATATTTCTTGAACTATACCCAATGATTTTTTTACCATTTTTAGTTATTTTCACCCTTTGGCAAATAATTTCACAAATGATAAAATTTATGATTTAATGAGCTATTATCTGTTGTTTTTAGTCATTTTATGTCATTTTCACCCCCATTGGCTAAAATTCAAGGTTTTGTATACTATAGTCCTCAATTTTGGCCATTTTTATTAATTTTAACAAATTGGTAAATAATTTTGCAGGAAAAAAAAACGATTTCATGAACTATAACCCATAATTTTTGACAATTTGAAGTCATTTCGACCCATTAAGAAATAATTTCAGGGAGGCCGATATTCACGATTTTGTGAGCTATAATCCTCAAATTTTTTTGTCAATTTTAGTCTTTTCGATCCATTCGTAAATAATTTCATGGAAACCAAAATTTATGATTTCATAAGCTATAATCCAAGGTTTAGGCACTTTTTGTCATTTCGACGCTTTGTCAAATAAGTTCCCGGATGCCAAAATTAATGATTTTTTGAGCCATAACCCATGATTATTGGTCAATTTTAGTTATTTCAAGCCATTAGCTAATAAATTCTCGGAGGCAAAAAGTCAAGATTTAATGAGTTGTATAACCTATGACTTTTGACTTTTTTTTCATCTCGATCCATTAACAAATATTCTGGAATACAAAAAGTCATAGCTTCATGAGCTAAAATATCTAATCTCTCGCCGATTTAATGATAATCATATTTTTATTACAATTTTATACCCTTATTATCTATTTTATATGAATAAATATACCACTAATAATTGTTTTTATCTTTTAATTACAGATTAATGAAGAATAAATCTCAACTTCCCATCTCTCAACAAAAACCCATTGATTAAATGAAGAAATGATTCAAGAAGCCTAAGTGCAATTTTCGATTTTTTGAAGGCCCAAAGCAAAAAGATTACACCAAGAGTAGAAGAGACCGAATACTGCATAGTTGAATTTCTTCATTGGGCCACTCTTCAAACTTGATGGCTTTTAACACAATTGGGCCGAACCTATGTGCTAAAGAAATTCAACTAAATGTGATTGGGCCGGATTTGATTTGGAGTTGAAATCATTTTAATGGACTGTGGGCTTTTGGACTCAAAGACCGACTGCTGGATTCAAATGACCGAATTTAATTTACATTGTCAAATACCAAAGTAGGCCGGACTTGGACATTGGGCTGGAAATTGGTTTGCTGCAGATGATTGGGCTTGAGTGCACTTCCATTTTCCGAAAACAAATGCCATAGCTGTTTCCGAAAATGAATGGCAATGGACCGGTTTTGGACTTTAGTGCTGCACCTTTGAAGTTTTAATCACATGGGAAGCATCAAATGGCCGGCTGCACTTTTGAATGAAGATTTTTATTGAAAATCAAATTGGGCCGGTTGAGTTTACATTGGACTTGGATTTTCATCAAATGAAATCATATGAAATCAATCATATATGGGCCGGATTTGTGTGTGCTGCAACTTGGATTTTCACAAGACAATGTGGTCAAATAAATGAATGGAAATGGGCTAGATTTAACTTGGAAAATCAAATGAAGATTGGGCTAGAGAAGAACAAAAACCAAATTCAAAGGTGGAGATTGTTGCTTGGGGCTCAAGACAAATCCAATGGCTCATATTCATTGAAGATTACTATAAATAGGGGTAGAGAGTAAGGGGTTAAGGGGGTTTTATTGCTTATTAGTTTAGATTTATTTCTATGCTTGTAGTTAGATTTTATTTTCTTGTTAAATAGCCAAGAGGCTAGAACCCTCTTTCCTTAGATTTATTTCATGCTTATAGAGTAGATTTATTTTCTTGTATTTAATTCTTATAATTTTATTTTGTAGTTTAGACTTTGCAATTTATTTTGTAATTAGATTTTAATTTTTTATACTATTCACCTTGAGGTTAGAACCCTCTTGGGTTTAGTTTTTATTATTGTTTATTTTTCTTTTTGTTTGATTCGCCTTTAGGCTAGAACCCTCTAGGGAATTACCCTTTTCTAAGAAGTGGGTTCAATTTTAGATTACCCATATCTATAATTAAATCCACCATCTTTAATTTCTTGCATTTTCTTTTATTCTTAAATTTTGTTCTTCATTCTTGATTTTTTTTATTTTTGTTTCTTGATTTTATTCATTTTTCCTTCTCACCTTATTGATCATACTCATTCTTTTTCAAATCCACTCTTACTTACACTTTGCACCTATTCACACACCATTTTCACTCTCTCAATCTCTTCACAATCACATTCACTCATTAATCTTATTTATCACGCACACAACATAAGAACCGATTTCATATTTTCTTCTACAAAACACCTTCCTCGTGGGATCGATATCTTAAATAGTATAACTTGACACGGTTGTGCACTTGCAACCTTTTTGGTACATGTTTATGCCGCATCATTTAATCATTTTGACCCATTGATAAATAATTTTGTGGATGCCAAAATTCACAATTTCTTGGGTTATAATCCTTGATTTTTAGTCACTCTTTGTCGTTTGGACTTATTGTCAAATAATTTCGTGGAGTTATAAATTCATGATTTTGTGAGCTATAATCCATGATTTTTTTGCTATTTTTAGTTATTTTCACTCGTTGATAGATAATTTCATGTAGGTTAGAATTCATGATTTCGTGCATTACAACTCACAATATTTGGCCATTTTTAGTCTTTTTGACCTATTGGCAAATAATTTCATGGTGACCAAAATTTATTTTGTGAGCTATTACCCATGATTATCAGTCATTTTTAGTCATTTCTACCCATTGTCTAATAATTTTGTGATGACCAAATTTTTTATTCATGAGCTATAACTCATGATTCGATGCATTGGTAAATAATTTGTAGATGCCAAAATTCTAGATTTCATAAGCTATAAGCCAAGATTTTTGACTATTTTTAGTCGTTACGACCTATGGATAAATAATTTTATGGAGGCTAAAATTTAAAATTTTTATGAGCTATAACAAAAAATTATCAGACATTTTAGTTATTTTGAACTATTGGTAAATAATTTCACAAAGGCCAAAATTCCAGATTTTATGAGCTATGAGGCATGATTTTGGGCTATTTTTATCATTTTGGCCTATTGATAAATAATTTGGTGGGGGTCAAAATTCACGATTTGTGAGTTATAAACCATAATTTTGGTCATAATTAGTTGTTTTGACTTTATTAGCAAATGGTTTCATAGAGGCTAAGATTTACGATTTATTGTGCTATAATTCATGATTTTCACCAATTTTAATCGCTTCGATCTGTTAACAAACATTTTCATGGAGGATAAAATTGATGATTTTAAGAGCTATAATGCAGGATTTTAGCCATTTTTAGTTGTTTTCACCAAATGTCATAAGATTTCATGGAGCACAAAATTGCTAATATTGTTAGCTATAACCCATGATTATTAGTCATTTTTAATCATTTCAAGTTAGTGGCTAAAAAAATCACATAGGTCAAAATTCAAGATTTCATCAGTTATAACCCATGAAATTTGGCCTTTTTTAATTGTTTCCACGTGTTGGCATAAAATTTTGCGAACAAAAAAATTCACGATTTTCGAAGCTGTACCTACGATTTTGGCCATTGTTATTTTTTTTGATCCACTTGCAAATAATTTTATAGTGTACAGTATTCATGATTTCATGAGATATACCACATAATTGTTGGACATTTTTAGTCATTTCAACCGGTTGGTAAATAATTTCGTGAATGGTTAAAATCACGATTTCATGAGCTATAACACATGTTATATGATATTTTTAGTTATTTTGTACCATTGGTAAACATTTTTTCGTGTCCAAACTTCATGAGTTCATGAGCAATAGCCCACGAATTTTGGCTATTTTAGTCATTTTGATCCATTGATTAATAATTTCGTAGAGGCTAGAATTCATAATTTTATAATCTATAATCCATGGTCTATGTCCATTTTTAACCATTTCGATCTATTCACTGAATTTTTTTGGAGTCTAAAGTTAATGATCGCATGAGCTATAACCCACAATTATTGGATATTTTTAGTTTTTTGAACCAGTGGCAAATAATTTTGCATTGTCTAACTTTACAATTTCATGAGCCGTAACCTAAGATTTTTGGCCATTTTTTATCGTTTTGACCTATTAGCAAGTAATTTTTCTAAGTCCAAAATTAACAATTTAATGAGAAATTACCCATAATTTTGGCCTTTTTTTGTTTCGACTTATTGGAAAATAATTCGGCGAATGCTAAAATTCATGATTTCATATGCTACAACCTACAATTGTTGGCCATTTTAGTTGTTTCAATCCATTAGCAAGTAATTCTATAAGGGCCAAAAGTCCTAACTTCATGATGTATACTCTAGGATTATCGAAATTTTTTTTATCATTTCAAACCAAATAATCCATGATTTTGTGGAGGCCAAATTCATGATTTTGTGAGCTAGAACCCATGATTTATGGCCATTTTTGGTATTTGGACATGCTGCCAAATAATTTACAGAGACCAAAATTCACGATTTGGTGAACCATAATTCATGAATTTTTACTAGTTTTAGTCATTTTGATCCATTAGCTAGTAATTTCACTAAGGGTAAAATTTATGATTTCATAAGTCATAGTCCATGATTTTTGGCCATTAGTAGTCGTTTTGATCCATTTGCTACTAACTTCGCTGAGGCCAAATTTTGTGATTTTGTCAGTTGTTACTCATGATTTTTAGTCATTTTAGTTGTTCCAACCCATTGTTAAATAATATTATATTAGACAAAATTCATAATTTCTTCAACTATTGATTATCACATTTTATTATACTTTTATACCCTCATTATCTATTTTATTTAAATAAATATATTACTAATAACATATTTTTCTCTTAATTTGCAGGAAATGAAGAATTATTGATAAGAGCTTAAAAAGAACTCAAATTTTCTCATTTTTAAAACTTTTTATTGAATCATCGGATCAAGCCAATCAGCTTATATAAGCCCGAGAAACAAAAATCCAGAATAAAAGAAATCGGTTAAATTCATATATAAGATGATCAGCTACAAGGAAATAATATTATCTTACAATTCGGAAGACAAAATCTAACATATGATATATAAAAATGGCCTATCTCTATAAGACGGAGCCATCTACATTTTTAAAATTTTGAGATCCCAATCAGTTCACCAATCGATTGGCCAATTGGTTAGCAAATTGATTGGTCAACCGATTAGTTCCTAACTGAATCAGTTTATGGCTGAGATTTAATCCTTGATACTCAAGCCAAATCAAAGGGTTTTTATTTATTGCTATAGACTATAAATAGGTGTAGAAGGTGAGGGGTTTGTGTGTAAAAATTTTTATAATAATCTCCATTTGAAAGGAAGCTTACTCTTAATTGAGGAGATCTTTCAAAATTATAAACTTTGTTCACAATTAATAAAAATATTTTTTCACCTTTTAAATTTTTTTCCTTCTTCTTTGTTGATGCATATGAAGATGAAGATTTAATTTTAAGGGGTCATCTGTGACGCCCCTAGTTTCAAACAATACTACAGTCCAAAATGAATCCAAAGATGTTAAACATGCCATGCACCCAACACTGTGCATAAACATGTTTCACCATCATATTAATATCACTCTAGCAGATGTCAAAAATAAGAAGTGAGGGTTCAACCAGATATGTCAAAGGTGACAATACGAGGAACACAGTATAGAGAAGAGATATTCAATAATAACTATAATTATGTTCCAATAGTAGAAAAGAAAATACATCTGATAAACTGTAAGAGTCAATTGAAAAGTACAAAGACACTCAGCCTCCAAAATAAAATACAAATCTAAAATTCTTAAAACAATAAATAATCTGCCGTGGAGCATCGACTAACTACCTATGAATGACAGTAACTATACTGAGTCCCCATCAATCTGTGGCTCTCTGAATCCCTGACCCGCTACCTAAAAAAGATGAAATCAACGAGCTTCAGAGCGCTAATAAGAACATCTCCACTGCCCCTAGGGGGAAGGGGTAATGCCTACAATAGAAAATTACTACACATAGCATATATGTATACATATCAAAAACTCTGTGTTGAGAGGAGTTAAGACTTAGAAACCCACAACTTGAGATGAGTACGTCGAGAGAGTAATCCAAACAAGGAAACCCTTCTATATAAAATATCAACTCCTAAAATTTGGGAAAAACAAGTAGGAAAAGAAGATACATCATCAATATCTCGTCTATGATACGTCGTGCATGTCAAAACACAGTATTATACACTACACTCGGGATAGGTGACACAAGAGTGTTAGCCTTCTTATTTTGATGATGATTTATAAACAATTTATTTCTAATGTTATTTGTCTAGTGTTTGTATTTTTATATCAATTGTAGACAAATAACATATTAGAGGTTGGATGGATTGCGCCTCAACGATCAAATCCAATGGAGGTTGGCGGAATTATGGAGTGAAGACTATGCAATTCAAATTGAAGATCCAAGTTCTAGCTTCATCCATGAGTTTACCAAGTCAAGCTTATTAAAGATCAAGATCAAGCTTGGGTAACATTAGTTTAGATTTATATTATGTGTGTTGTTACTTTAAGCTCAATCATATATACACATGTATTTGGTTTCTATGTATATATATAGTTATATATATACATGCATATTTTGGTTTCCAGGTTTATATAAATATGAAATTACATATTTCATATTTATTATTGTGTTTTGGTTTAATTTCATAGATATGAAACAAATATATATTCATATACATCCTCATATGTTTCATACTCTATTATGTTTGAATTTATATTGCATAGAATATGCAATTTTATGAAAATATTGTTTTATTGGTTTTTAGACTTAACAATAATCATCTACATCTTTTACTAAGTCTATATAATTATTTTGTAATGTTTCAAAATATGGTTAAGCTAAAATGTCAAAACTCATATGTTTACATTTTTATGTTTTGGACTATTTTATAAAATGATGATATTTTTCATTTAGGAGGTCCTTTTCATGTGTATTATCATGTCTATAATCATTTTCCAAAGTTTTATATTTTTCTGAATTTATTTGCTATTTTTAAAGGTAGTTTAAAAATCCGCATTTCATTTTCAAACCTGGGTATCTGAAATATCAGTTCGCGGTCGACCGCCCTTGGTACTACGGTCGACCACCAAAAATCCAGAGACCGTGCTCTGTTTTTCAACAGCTCGCGGTTGATCACCCTTGGCGCTGCGGTTGACCGCCAATTTTCTAGAGACTTGAGATTATTTTTCAGAACTTCCCACGGTCGACCGACTGTGGCTTTGCGGTCGACCGTGACTTTTTCAATCTGTTTCCCAACGACTAGTTTTGGCTCACAGTCGACCGCCAGTGGCTCTGCGGTCGACCGCCGATCAATAACGGCATATTTTTGTACTTTTCAGATTTTGTGGGATTTGATTTTTTGGTCATTTTGCTTGGGTTTCTACTGATGTTTTGGGTTTCTATAAATACCCCCTTGCTCTCATATTTCAAGATAACTAAGAGAATGTTTTAAGAAGGTTTAACAATGGTTTGAAGTTTTGTTTAGTGTTTGTTTAAAAAGCTTTTAAGTGTTTGAGAGTTTGTTTTGTGAAAACAATTTCACAAGGGCTTGAGGAAGATCATCCATCGATGTTTGAGCATCCAAATCTTCTCCCTCACTCTCTTGATCTATTGAGAAGTTTTCTAAACTCATATCTAGCTTTACTTTTACATATTTGTTTGATTATCATTCATTAAAGCTAGTTTTTATATTGAGTTTAGATTTGATAAATCTCATTGTTACACACACCTTCATTAAAGCTAGTTTTTATATTGAGTTTAGATTTGATAAATCTCATTGTTACACACACCTACTTTGAGTTTATAGTATTTTCATACATAGTATTATTGGGGTTATGAGAGATTCTAACTTTGAGTTGCGCTTAACTTAGTTCTCATCTTGTTTAGAGAACAAATCAATTGTTTTTATTGTGCTTAATTATGAGGATCACTTTGTAATACACTAGTACACCAAGAGGAGTGTGTGGTGAGAGACGGTGTCATCCCAAGAGGAGTGGGGTAGATGGTAATGCCTAGAGAGAGGTTATAATTCCTAACACTTGAGGGAGGCACGGGCTAGAGACCAACACTTGAGGTGGTAGTTAGTGTAGTTACATTGTGAGTGTGGATTGTAAAGTTTTTGGTTAGCTAGAAAACCGTATTGTGAGGTGAAAACGTTTTTAGGGTAAGTGTAGAAAACCCGGTGTGATAGTGGAAATCTCCTCGAGGTGAGGAGCGGGGATGTAGGTCGTGGGGATCGAACCTCGTGAACATATCGTTTGTTTGTGATTGCATTGGTGCACTTATTTTTTTATGTTCATATCTTATATCGCCTTTGTATATTACTCATTGTTTATATAACCCACTATCTAGTTTAGTTTGTTTACCCTTGAGTGTTTTGTATATCCTTGCATATATCTCATAGTATATCTTATTGGTAGGATATAGCCCTTTGTTCATATTGTATATTCTTGCTCATAATTAGTTGTATATCTATCTTGCAAGAATATATTTGTTAATAAGTTTTAATTAGTATTTAAATCGGATAAGATTAACATAAATCCTATTCACCCCCCCTCTAGGGTTCTTTCCTAGTGGAAATAGGGTCTAACAAAGAGCAAATACACAATCCTGTGTATTTATCTTCAACAATAATGGTGTGGAGTATAGATGCTCACAATATCCTGTGGCTCATCGTAATATCATGTGGCTCACTACCTAACTAGGACACCAAGCGGAGTATAGGCATATCTGCTTAATCCGAAACACAATGCAATTAAAAGCAATGTGGAGTCCCGGTGCTCACTGTAGGCTATCTAAAAATTATTGCGGATAGCTGATTCCTACAAAGCACAAATGTGATGCCCCTGGGTTCACACAAGGCTACAGTCTAAGGTGAAACCAGAGATGTCAAACCTGCCATGCATCCACACTGTGTAATAACACGTTTTACTGATCACAGTAATATCCTTTAGTGGAATCAAATAAAAACGTAGGTACAAAACAGGCGAAGAAATGGAATAACGACGGTAGACATGATAAAGAAGAAGATATCTCATAAATAAAGATCATGTCTCCACTGTAATATATCTGACAACTGAAGTAATGAAACTATCTCAACATAAATCAAAACTGCAAATCATACTAAGGCACACTGCCTTTACAATATGGAAATAAACTATAATGTTTGAACAAAAATATAAAACTACAATGGAGCTTCTAATAATGACTCGTGTGACGGCGACTATATAAGGACTCCGTCATCCTGCGGCTCTCCGGAACTTCGAGCTGCCTGAAAAGAAGTTTTAAAAGAAAAAACAACAACAACAAGAGCGTCAAAGCTCTATAGCAAGATCACCTCCATCCGTCCCAGGAGAAGGGCTGCTAGATGAAGTGGAGACATTATCTATTAAGCATAGTCTACCTAGATTATTTTCCCCTGTATCTAATCGAATTAACATTTAGGCACCTACAAGACGAGACGTAGTACATCGAGCGAAATAATCCAAACAAAGAAACTCTCATGGATATATCATATCTCCCTAATTGTAAACATCTAAATATTAATACCGAACTAGAGATAAATAATCTAAATGAAATCAACAATTAGAAATCCACAACATGAGACTAGTACGTCGAGTGAAATAATCCAAATAAGGAAACCCTCATGTATGTACCATATGTCTCAAATTGTGAAACGCTAATCATTGATCCCAACCTAAAATAAAATAAAACAATACAGGAAAATAAAAGACATCATAGTATCGTATTTATAATATCTTCCACTATCACTTAGAAGATAAAATAAATATCAGCATATAATCCCGCATACTCACAAGAGTATAGTATATCGGTCATATATAGTTCAACAATGAGTCATTTCACACGTTTGGCTTCCACCAAGAACTCAAGCTATCAAAAACTCATCTCCATGCAAATCCTTGCAAGATTCTTATTCATCGCATTATCATGCGCAACAGACTACCCAATCAATATCTTAAACAGTGTATACGACTCATTAGTCTCATCGCGATCTCAGTACCTAACATGAGTGTGGGACGGCCTATCATATAGGTGTCCTAAAATACGGCTCACAAGCCTTATCGCACCATCGTGTGGATGGACTGCTAGACAAAACATCCAAACCCAACTCAATGGCATGTACAAATAGAATATCAACACACTACCACACGTAGTACTGAACTGAGCTCATCAATGATATCCATCTCGTGTATAAACGATGTATCTCTGGTCTATCGACGCACTATCCTAAATAGTACTGAGCTGTGCTCATCAACGATATCCAACATATATATAAACAATCTTTAACTCGAGTGTAATCAGCTAAACATTTGTTAAAATCCCCTTTGCGCTACTCATGTGTGTGCTACGATACTATTCATGTATATTCATGTCTATACATATACTATCGTGCGACTTGAACCCCGCGATCGCATCTCGAAATAGTGCAACTCAATATTCATTAAATTTATCTTAGTAGTTGACTACTAAGGTTAGTAGTCGACTACACAGAGTTCATCCAAACTCTATAAAAGGCATGTATCAGTGTTAGTAGTTGACTACTAAGAACATTAGTCGACTACTCTGCAACAATCAAGTTTCTCTAGATTTAACTTGTGCATGAGTAGTCGACTACTAAGCATAGTAGTCGACTACCCTGTAAAAATATACATTCTTACATGCACGAACAGGACTTATCAGTCATCATGTACTTATCATGAGGTTTAACATGATTTAAAACTAGCAATATTCAACAGAGGTTAACTTGAACATGAAACAATTCTATTAAAATTTTCTAATTAAGGTTTAACATCCTAATTAATCAATTTCTTCAATTATCCCACATATTATTAACATGATTATCATCACATGATAAAAATTATGAACATGGACAGAGGTAATTCATTTTAAACATGATTACAATGCGTAGGTATAACAAACCTAGGGTTTGAGCAACTTTAATTAACATATAAACTCAATTAATTGCATAACTAGGGTTTACACATGATTGAAACATGATTAACAAGTTAAAAACAAAATTACAATCAACCCTAATAATCATGATCATGTTTCTAACATAAACATCAAGAAAACCATATAGATCTAACATTTGATTAGGATTTACCATCAAAAGTCTAATCTTTTTCATATTGGGTTAAACTTTAACCATGAAAACATCGATTAAACACTTTAATAATCATTAAAAACTAAGGGGATGAGTTTGGATGCATATGATCTTGCCTTAATCTCATGTGAAAGCCTATGAAATAAACAGCAAGTGATCAAAAGTGCAAACAACCCGTTTTCCCCTTGCCACTCGTCGGTAATCTCACCCTCGTGTTGGTATTTTGCTTCATAAAGCTCTCCAAACTCACAAGAAAAAAATCTAGGATTTTTGAGGGGAGAGGGTGGCTGCTAGGGTTTAGAAATATGATAAAAGAGAGGAATTTTTATGAAAATACAGGTATTTATAGAGGAAAATCCGAAGAAACCTGTTTGACCCGAACCAGGAAATCTAGTCTGACTGGAAAAACAACCTTCAGTATTTTCACTGTAACTTTTTCATCCGATCTCAGAATGAGGTGATTTAAGATTTATTGGAACTTTGTTGAAGATACCTATAACTTTTTTCTTTTGAGTTTTTCTAGATTCGAACTGCATCAGTGTGTAAAACATATAGACTCGTAACTGGTCATTTTTCCAGATTTCTTCTTCATGCATGTTTTGTGCATATATATATATATATATATATTATATATATATATATATATATATATATATATATATATATATATATATATATATTATATATATATATATATATATACAACAAGCACGTTTGAATAAATCTAAATCAATTCCTAGCATACTCGAACATCAATAAATAATATTTATCACCATATATTCAAATTTACAGGGTTTTACAACAAATGATGGAGGTCACGATCTGACGACTTTCATATCAATCAACGAGAGTTACAATTTGACGATTCTCACAACAACTGATGACGAAAGTTACAATCTGATAACTTTCGCAACAATAAATAAGAGTTACAAACTGACGACTCTCACATCTCAAAGAGCCAAAGGCCAGGATTATAAGATGATAATCCTTGCAACACACAAACAGAAGAGATTACAAGTTGATGATCTCTTCAAAGCAACACGCGGAAGTCATCATCACGTACCAAGCTCAAAATACGGAGCTCATAGCTGCGTTCTAAGCTTAAAACACAGAGCTTATAGCTGCATTCCAAGATCAAGATGCGAAGCTCACTACCGCATTTTCAGCCTAATACGTGAGGCTCACTACCTCGTTTTAAGTTTTAAATGCGAGGGTCGTTTCCAAAATGTGAATCTCACGTTTGACTGATTCAAACACATTTTAAACAGTTCCAAAATAATTTTTCACGAATTAAGGGCATTAAACCCTCATTAAGGAGCAATTTAAGATGGCAGTTACACTCCTTAAACCCCTATAAATAGCTGAGAATTCATCTACAAAAGGATCCTTTATTTTGGATCATCTTGAATTGGCTTTGGTTGGAACCTTTGAAGAGCTTTTGACTTGGCTTCTTGAACCCATTTCGGTTATCTCTTTAGATTGGCTTTCTTAGCTAAAAGGGATCAATTTTCTTTCTCAAGTCAACTCTTCCCT
This sequence comes from Asparagus officinalis, assembly GCF_001876935.1. Classification (NCBI taxonomy): domain Eukaryota; kingdom Viridiplantae; phylum Streptophyta; class Magnoliopsida; order Asparagales; family Asparagaceae; genus Asparagus; species Asparagus officinalis. The sequence goes on along the minus strand of NC_033801.1, from coordinate 8,503,984 downwards.
AGAGTTCTAGACTCGCCTAGAGTTATAAACTTGCATTGCCAGTTCTCCTGACGTCAAGGCAAGAGGAATAGACTAACGTTCCACGAAGTGAAGTGCTCGAATCGTCATCGAGATACAAGAATCAAACTTTTATCGCTACTAAGAAGAACTCAGCTTTAAACAAAGAGGAAGGTCTTTGCCGATTCCTTCTCTCTTTTGTAAATCGGGAAATCGATAAGAGAAAATTGTAATTTCTTTTCCTAAGTTAGTTAGAGAGAGGTTACATCAAGAGATTGTATTTATTTTTTTCTAAGTCAATTAGAGAGATTAATACAAAGTTTATTTCTCAGTTTTCTTTTAATTTTTCCAACAAACACTCACAGTATCCTATGGCTCATCGCAATACCATGCGGCTCACAACCTAACTCAGACATCTATGTAGAAGTATGATGCGGAGTATAGGTACTCACAGTATCCTGTGGTGCATCGTAATCTCGTGCGGCTAACAACCTATCTCGGCCATCAATGCAGACATTTGATGTTGTCTTATGCAACTCGATAGTTGTTCCCCCTACATCGCGATAGTTCGACACATGGCCACGCACTCCCGAGGATCTTTGCATGCCTAAACCCAACGCGTACACTACCATAGCCACACACATATATTGACGTGTGGTATAATCCTTTGTGTTCACGACCAAATGTGCACGGAAGATCATTACTGGCAAACAACCCCAGATCAGTCGACTGACCTTTGAAACCAGTCGACTGATAGTGGATCAGTCGACTAATATCCCATCAGTCGATCGATTGGTGAACGTGCACAATATGCACAAGCAACAAGCTTCGGTTGGTCGACTGATAACTTATCGGTCGACCGTCCCAAGGAAAAACATACAATCCTCAGGATCAAATTGGTCGGCTGATACATGGGGTCAGTCGACCGACCAGAGTACACAAACAAAAACATGGTTTTCAAGATGTTAATCGACTTTCTCAAAAATAACTCGTGAAACATCAACATGGGTGTGAAAACATGTTTAAATATCGTATTTAACATAGTGGGGGCTTGGCCAAACAATTATATGTCAACAAAACATGGATCTTTGAGATTTAATCTCCCTAAACATCACTAAATAGATTTTAGTTAATTAATTAGAGTTCTAAACCTAATCAGTTCATCAATTAGCAATAAATTATGGTTCTAATCATCAAAATTTTGTTTTTTCTTCATTTAGTGTTCGGATCTACAGATCTATTTATCAAATTAGGGGTTTAGTTCATCCTAACACAAAACTCTAAGGGGAAAGGGTTTGGGAAGAGATGAACTTATCTTAGAATTTCGTTTGGATCTCTCAAACGTGGAAGAAGACTTGATCTTCATTTCACAAAAGTCGTAGACCTCGCCCTCCTCTTGCACATTACTTCTAAAAGCTTCTCCAAATTCAAAAGGAGAATTCTCCAGGGTTTCTGAGGGAGAGAGATGGCTGCTCAACGTGAGAGAAGGGTTAAGGAGGGAGAGAGTTCGGGTTTTATATGTATATATATACACATATAAGAAGAACCGACCCGAACCCAAATAAATTCTCCAGCTGTCGATCGGTCGACTGATCAATGGGGTCAGTCGATCGACCCACACACTGAAGCAAACTCGACAACTACTCATATACATACATGTTTACACACACACACACACACAGATGTACATAATCGATCTCAAATCGATTACAAACATATCCATTCATACCAGAATGAAATCAATCATAATAAAACTTATTTATTATTATTTTCCATAATATTTTCAAATTTACGGGGTTTTACACCATCCCCCTGCAATGTAAATTTTTAGTTTTCTTTCCTATTTTTTTATTCTAAAAAAATTATGCTTTAGGATTTTATTTTCTCTCTATTTTTACATTCATAGAGTAGATTTATTTGATATCTTACAGTTTAGATTTACTTTCATACTCTCTTATTTTTATAGTTTATTTTTATATTTTGTAGAATTTATTTTCTTGTAATTTTTTGTAGTATAGATTTACTTTTATGCTCTTAGTTTAAATCTTTATTTCCATGTTCTCGTTCCTCTCTTTATAATTAGTATTTATTTTTATTCTCTTTCATTTATGCTCTCTAGTCTAGATTTTATTTCTTTATTTTTATTTTTTAATATGTGTAACTAAATCTTGTAGGAACTTTAGAATTGTATGAGACTATTTGATTTCTTTTATGATTTATGGATTACTCTCTTTGTGCTTAAAATAATCATGTTTAGGATAATCAACTAGATAACTAATTAGTAAAAGAATAATTTAATAATTTATGTTTATCTTGAGTGGTTTGATAGGTTGTGCTTATGAATTCTAAAATTGCTATTTAGTTCCTTATTCTTTTCACGAGTGATGATTTTGCTTGGATGATAATTTAATAGGTTATACTTTTCTTAAGTTGCTTGATAGTCTATACTTAATAAATCTAAAGAAAGTTAGGATAAGAAGAGAGTAATTCATAAATTCTAAATGAAATTAACTAGCAGATTTAATTCTAGAATTCTATCTTATCAACTTGATTTCCTCCATCTCTTACTTGCTTTGATTTTTCTCTTTTTAAATATTTTTCTCTTTTTAATTTTGTTCTTCTTTTTTTTTCTTTATTTCTCCTCAGTCTTTAGTATTTATTTTCTTTTATTCATTCACACTAATTTTTTTAATTTGTAAATAATCACACGCTCTTTATATCACTTTACTTTCACTCTTATTTATCCACACACAATTTAAGGATCCAACTTAGAATTTTTTTCTTGCAAGCATTCCTCATGGGATCGACGTTGTACTGTGATGTTACTTGATTGTGCACTTACATTCTCAACACTATTGTCATAACACACCAAGTTTTTAGAGCCATTGCCAGGGAAGGTGCTTGTAAATAGAATTTTTCTATTTTGGTTCTTTGATTTGCATGTATTAGTATGAAGGAATAACTTTGAAGGATAATGTTGAAGATTAGAGAGAAGATTTACTTGAAAAGGTAAGTTATCTTTCTAGTATTTTTAATTTCACCCTCTAGTTAGGCTTTTCACATTAGAGACAATTAGGAGCTAATAAAAAAAATCTTTTGTCGACCCTAATAAAATCCACCCTCCACTTGAATATGTACTAACAAGATAATAAATTTAAATAAAATCTTTATTTCTCACATTTATTTGATTGTTAACCCTAATTAGAAAACAAAAAGATTTTATTTTTGCACCCCTTTTAGTTGCTTTTAATTTGTAGGGTTGCGATTGCATATACATATAGGAGTAGGAATTTGTCAAAGTGATTTGAGCTTTTCATTTGAACACTCCATTGAAAATACTCTTAAAGGCAATACCCCTAATCAATATAAGGTGAGAGATTTTATTACTCTTTCCTTAGCTTATAGATCACTAATTCGTTACTACACAAACCTAAGTCTTTAAAACTCATTAGACGTTGGCCCCTAAGGACTCGAGCTCAATAAGGAACAAGAAATATTTAAGTGAATTGGTTTAAGTTTACTTGAATCCATTGGTGTCTAAGGTAGGGTTTAGAGGTTGCGTAAAGCTCTACAAGAAACAATGTACTTAATTAGTCTTTGGCCTCACTCTAGTACTATTCTTACCTGGCTAACTAACAGAGTAAACTTTAATCTTTTCACTGAAGGAGTTTTTGGTTAGGAGCAGGTCTAGTTAAGTCTAGGCATAACCCTAGAATTAAGGTTGATTATTTCAAAGTAAGTGCTCTTGATTTATTTTAGTTAGGTTTTTCCTTTATCTTTGTAAAACTCTGTAAAACTTGAAAATATTATGATAAATAGTGATAAATATTTTTTATATGGTTGATACTATTCTGAGATGAATGAGCATGATAGAAATCGATTTGAGATCGATTAAGTATGTATATGAGTATATACGAGTGAAAACATGCATGTATGCACAGGAATAGTCGACTGAAATCAGCCTCTGGCCGATCAACTGATGCTTAGGGATCAGTCAACCGATGACCATTGGTTGGTCAACTGATGCTAAACCATCAGTCGAATGATGGGTGCAAGAACCTGAGTTCTATTTTCGGGTTAGTTTTGTTTTAGTTCGACCCATTTGTGTACATAAGTATATAAACCCGATGTTTCTCATGTTTTTCATCATCTTCCACATGAACAATCAGCCACCCTCTCCCCTCAAAACCATAGTACTTATTTTGGTGAATTTTGAGAGCTTTGAGAAGTGAAAATCAAGAGAAGGGCGAGATCCACGGCTTTTGGTGAAGGAGGATCGTTCTCACGCATGTTTGGAAATTCAGCATGAATTGTTGAGGCGAGTTTCATCTCCTCCAAACTCATCCCTATTTTTAAATGTTTTTATATGATTTTATCGAATTTTTAAAACCTAGTTTATGTATAAAGATCACACTTTTTGAATTGTATGATATAAAGATCTAATCTTTTTGATTAAAAAAGATATAAAATAGATTTCTAGATTTAGGTTTAAGTTTTGAACGTGATTTAACATGAGTTTTGTTTTAAGTTAGTTGTTTTCATGATGATCTTACATATATACACATGTTAGGGTTTTAGTTTCATTCCCAAATTCGTATTTGTGATTTCATGTAATATAATAAACCCTAATATATCTTAAATAAGTTTTAATACATGGGTTTTATTGAAAATTTTTGATTTTTGATAAATATATGAGAATATATAACTCTTCCCCAAAAAACTAGAATTTTGCTCTGGTCGATCGACTGATCATAGGTGACCAGTCGACTGCTGTTGTCAATCTGGATTTTGGTTTTCTATGGTCAGTCGACCGGTCATGGACCACTAGTCAACCGATCAAGCCTGTTGTGCACGTTTTGTGCAAACCAACAATCAACCGATGGCACATGATCAGTTGACTGGTCTGGTATGTTTTGTGAACCTTGTGCTTTTCTCATATGTTTCGATTGCACATACGAAGTACGAGTCACACGTCGATACACGTGCGTTGTGTGCAAGGGTACACGTATTGGATTTAAGCACGCACGAGCATTCAGAGGTGTGTAACCTATATTTTGTGTTTGTCATGTTAGAAAATAACATAGATTGCATTTCATGATAGTTTGGATGCTTGAGTTGGTTAGTTGGTATACCACAATAAGACCGTGGTAGACTACACTTAGGGTGGCTAGTTGGTATACTGCAATGAGACCGCAATAGACTATACTTCATTGTGCATCATTATTTTCGGAATAGGGTGATATGCCTATTTCCACAGGGTGATTGAGTAAGATAGGTGATGCCACAGGATATTGTGAGCGCCTTACTAAGCATTATTATTTTCTAATAGAGAATCACATACATTGTATTCATGCTCCCATGTTAATTACCCCGAGAGTAGGGTAAAATACTGAGACTGTCATACACGACATATATCATGCGAGATTCTTTTAACCGGATTAGCATACTTGTGATTGTGCTACCTAACCGAGGGTAGTGTGAGGTATTTTGACATGATTTGTTTGAATTGAGGTTTGGAAATACATTCTTTTGTTGCTTATTCTTATTCATATGATTCAGGATTTGGTATTTAGCGATTCACAATTTGAGATACGAGATATATACATGAGGGATTTCTTGTTTGGATTATTTCGCTCGACGTACTCATTCTTGTGTTGTGAATTTCTAAATATCAATTTTCACATAGTTCAGGATAAATGATTTACATATCTATATGTACTAATATGTATTTTATACTCCTAACCCCCTTCTCCTGGGGACGATGGAGATGTTCTCGCTAGCGCTTTGATGCTCGTTGTTTTTCCCTCTTTTCAGGCAGCGAGTTAGGTGTTCAGAGAGTCGCAGGTTGATAGAGTTTCGGCTTAGCTTCCATTATTATTTATTATTAGTAATTTATTTGTGCTCTATAATAGTTATGGTTTATTTTCAAATATTAGAGTTGTATTTCATTTTGGAAGGTTGTGTAGCTTAGTAATTTTTCAGATGACTCTTATGTATTGAGATATTTTACCATTTATTCTAGTTTCTCAGTTGTACTCTCTTCTACTCAGTTGGAACATGATTATGACTATTTCTAAATATCTTTTATCTATATCATGTTCATTGCATTATTATCTTTATTCTACCTGCTTATACCTACACTTGTTTATTGTTTGACTCCCACTAGAGAGATATTACTGTAATGGTAAAACGTATTATTGTATAGTATGGATGCATGGCAGGTTTGACATTCTTAGATTCACATTGGACTGCAGCCTTATGTGAAACTAGGGGTGTCACAATCCTTCTCCCTCTTCTCATTATCTTTTAGGCCTTTTTAGTTTTTCTCTTAAAAAACAAATTTTTATTTTGCTTCAAACTTTTCCCAAATTTCCTTTTTAGTTAAAAATTTTTAAAAAGAATTTATTTTGGTGTATGCAAGTTTGGATTAGGGAATATCAATCGATTAATTTGTGTTGAATTAATTTTTAAGACTAAAAAATAGCAAATAATCCATTCATTCTTTAAGACATGCTTTATTCCAAAGAAGAAAGTGAGTCTAGACCCGAGTTTTGAGGAGATCTTTGGTGATGAAATCAAAATACTAAAGGAATTAGGATTAGAACAAGTCTTTTAGAAGGATGGCTTTGATATTAGTTTTGAATAACTTTTCAGTGATCAGCTTAGCTTCCCAGGTAATATAGAATAATTAGATTATCATACCTCAACAATAAATCTTGAGTTTGAGAATTTTTTTTAAAGAAGAACTAGTTGAGTTAGGACAAACTTTTGCTCATAAGAAACCCGAGTTCAAATTTGAGACTTGCTTTCTGTCTAATCAACACCAAAAATTTGAAACACATAATCGTCTACCTATTTGCCTTCAAATGCTACAGAAGTCTTTGAAAACCTTAGAATATATAGAATTTGAGCACTAATTGAATTTATTATTCTAGACTTCTTTAAAATCTGATGTAGAATTGTTAGCAATAAAGTAGAAATTGATGTAGAATATAAACTTATCATTTTTAATCTTTTATTCTATATCTTTACTCTTTGTCTCAAATAATAAGAAAAAGAATTTATTCTTCTCTCCTTTGAAAGTTTCTTTTTCTTTTAAAAAAATAAAAGCAACAAAAAAAAAGAAAATAAAGAGAAAAAAATAAAAAGAAAAAATATTGTTTGAAAGAAAAGGAAAAAATAGATAATTTTTTTGGATACATCCTCCTCATACAAAAAATAATTGCAGCTTTTTATCATTTCATCATTGTTCTAGGTCAAACGAACAAATGTAAATGCTTCATTTTCTATCTACTTCATTTTTTACATCATAAAGTTTACATTGAGGACAATACAAATTTTAGGGTGTGTAGATATGTAGATGGAGAGGCGGAGGGGGTCAAATTAATAATAATATAATAATATTGCCATTTTTTATTCTTTTATTTTTTTTTTTGTTTTTTTTCTAAAAAAATTTTCTTTTTCCTATTTGATAAAATTAAGTAATAATTGGTCTACTTGATAAATTTTTAAAATTTCTAATTCTTAGTTTTATACTCAAATTAACCTTTTATGATAACTCTAAATAAAATTCCTAAGAAATGATTTTCAAAGTAGTATGCTTCACTAAATTCCTAACTTAGTCTTTTAATTAGAGTAATAATTATTTTTGCATGCTTGGGTTAGAGTGGAAAATAAAATTTCAACTCCTCTTAATCTAAATATTTCCAAGATAGATACACACGCGAGCGCACAGACACACACATATACACATACATAAAAAAGCTAACTGTGCAAAAGAAGACTGTGAAAAATAGGCACCATTAAAAGGTTTCTAAAACTCAAATATGATTATATCTTACTAAGACTAAGTTGACCGAGTGATTAAGCCTAACGAGTATTTCTATATTTAATAACCTAAGCCCAATTGGGTTGGGATCCATTAGCCAAAAACTCACTACATAGTCGCTTAAAAAGATCGATAAAGTAGAATAAAACCATCAAAGAGCAAAGAAGTATATGAATATATAAAGAAATTAAAAATTAAAAAATTAAAAATAAATGTTTTTTTATATATTGTTATATTTATATATATTCTTGAAAAATAATTTGAATAAGAGGCTTGAAAAATTGTTTGAACAAAAAGTAAGCATGTTCTTTTCAAAACTTTTAATTAAATTTCTAAGTTAGACTTAGTCTTTTATAACAATAATGAAAATGTTTTCTGAGAGATTTATTAGAGTTATCATAAAAATATTTTATTGAGTAAATACTAGCTATATTTAGATTGATTAAAGGTATCAAGTGAATTACTTATGCATTGACTTCTTTAAATTGGCAAGTTGATTGAATTTTGTGAGTATATTCATTGCAAAGTATAACTCATCCACTAGGGAAAGTAGGGGTTTAGAAGCTTGTTGTATGTGCTAAATACAATCTCGATTACTACAAAAGTGAATTGAATTTTTTCTTTCTTTCGTTTTTATTTTCTTTCTTTGCTAGAGTATTAGCAAAAGTTAAGGTGTGGGGGTATTTAATCATCATGTTTTATTACACTTTTATGCCCTTATTTTTTATTTTATTTAAATAAATATATCACTAATAACATTTTTTCTCTTAATTTGTAGGAAAGGTAGAATTATTGAATAAGAGCTTAAAAAGAACTCAAATTTTCTCATTTTTAACTTCTTATTAAAACCCATAATCAAGCCAAGTAGCCTATATAAGCCCAAGAAACAAAGATCCAAAATAAAAGAAATTAAGTTAAATTCATGTAAAACCCCGTAAATTTGAATTAATATGTGAACATTTGAAATGATATGTGATTAATTGTGATTAGTGAATTTTTATCATGATAAATATCATTAAATGGTGTATGAGTATGTTAGCAAGTGTTTTGAGTTTAAACAAGTCCCTATATACGAAAGAATCGAGTAAAAAACATGCACAAAGGCAAAACCTGCAGAACTAAAAAATTTCGTGTCACTGGCTGGTCGCCTAAAATCCTCGGAGTAACAAGGGGGCAGTGGCGCTTTATTTTCCCGCGCTGTTTTTGATTCCGAAATTGCCCGACTTGAGACGCGTCGTCCTTTGTGAGCAAGTCCTTTCTTTCCGTTTTTTGTTTTTGAAATCTTGGTTTTGTTGATTTTTAAAGCATTGTACTTAACCGTACTTTTTGAAGTTTACTTTCGGCGCTCCTCCCGAATCAAAACATTCCGTGGCTCCTTTTGCTTAATATTGTTAAAGCTTTTGTTTTTGCTGGGATTTATTTTTCTTAGCCGCTGCTAGGATTCGCCTGCTTAGATTCCGTAAATAGTTTTCTTTTATAGCGGCTTGTCCTATGTTACTTTCCTGGTTTTTGATTTCCTTCACTTCTATGGGTATATCTCATGGCTTCTTGCTAGTCCCCTCTTCTTGTTGATGTGATCTGCCAAATTTTGGTGAATGCTCCACGAACCGCCGTCTGTCAAAAATGGTGGAATGTTTGTTGGGCGATTCTGCCAGGCGATTGTCCTTGCATGCCTGGTGCATACTTTCTTCCTGCTTGGTAAAATTTAAGTTCGTGTTTCAATAAATCCTTCTTATACCCTTATTGCTCCTCAAAGTGTTTTATAAGAAATTTCTGCTTGCGCTAATTGGTGTCCATGAAAGTCGATCCAAAGTATAGTTGGAGAGCCTACTTTTTGGGCTGGTCTTGTAATGCCCCGCTGCTCGCAGGTTTTGCGGAGTTTTTTTAGCCTCGACCAACATCCCCTGCCGTTTTTCGATAATTTATAATATTCAAAAAGGAGAACTTAAGTACACAAGTTAAATGAGTGCAAAATATATATATATATATTTATATTCTATATATATAATATTATTTTTTTATATATTATTATTTTTATTATATTATTTTATATTTTATTATATATAAATATATATAACGTACTTACAATATGAATTCATAACATAGTAAATTCACGCAATACTTCCATTCAACATTAAAATAAGTTTGATGCCATAAAAAAATTCTCAAATTTTGGAAGATTTATACGCATATACTGTCGCCATCACTCATACTAGGAATCCCTTTAAGGCGAGCTCTATACAAGAATCCCTAAGAAACTGCTAACCGCTAGGCTTCCGCACGAGCTCGACACAGAATGATCGCGCTAAGGATTTTACGTGGGAACTAGAGCTTGCCTGAATACCAGACCTGTGACGGGCCCCCTGGGGTTTTCAACACAAGGCTTGCAGTCGCGAGGTGGAAACGGCCCATCAAAATGTTTTTTTTTTTTTTTTTTTTTTTTTTTTTTTTTTTTTTTTGTTTTTTTTTTTTTTTTTTTTTTTTTTTTTTTTTTTTTTTTTTTTTTTTTTTTTTTTTTTTTTTTTTTTTTTTTTTTTTTTTTTTTTTTTTTTTTTTTTTAAAATGCGCTGCCCATGCAACGGCAACCACCGTGCAAATAACATGTTTCAGCGCATCGACATTTTTACTATGCTCTGCGCCCTAGTGGAATCAAAACCAGGTGTAGTACAAAGAAGCAAGGTAAAAGAAAAAATTTAATACCAAGAAATTTCAACTGCATGAAAATAAGAAGATTTTTAATATTTCATTTATCCTTAATATACTGGAGATACAAGTAAATGTCTGAAATAATAATCGAACAACTGGGAGTCTCAAACAAGTTTCCCTGCAAATTAAACCAAATGTTTACCTGACAAAGCGGAAATAAGGCAACACAGCCTTTAAAATTTCCGCTAGAAATAAAATCTTCCACATGTTCTAACAACAAAAGTCCTACGCAAGTTAGAGGCTTCAAAGAAAAATTTATAAGCTAAATAGATCGGCTAAAACTTAAAATGGGCGTCGCGCATTCAACGCTTGCGAGCTACTCCGGGCCCCTTGGCTTAAAATTACCTGGAAAGGGGAGGGACAACGAGCGCGTCCAAGGCCGCTTAGCGAAAGTCATCATCAACAACCAAAGCCAAGGATAGGGCTCAGTTGGTAAATATGAAAAAAAATACAAGTGGAAATACATAATATAATTTGCGCTATAAATCAAATGAGGTCCTAAAAACAAAAAGGAGCTTTTTTAAGTAAAATTTTTAGAGATTTACAACAACGAGGCAATAGGTAACGTGCGAGCGAAAAAATAAATCCAAACAAGGAAAGCGCCTCATGTATATACGCGTTGTAATCTCAATTATAAATCCGCGCCTAAACACCAAACGCCAAAATCTAATAGCAGGAACAATAATATAAAGGAGTAAATACAGCCGCAATTTCAAAAACTTTAAAATAACTGTGTCCATGTCCATAACGCAAATTAATGTCGCAAAGGGTCTAAAAATTAGGCATAAGTTGGTCCCATGTTAGCAGCCTTAAGGTAGGCTATCATGTCGCAAAATCTTGCATGTAATGCATGTTCCATGTCCTGATTTTAGAAATAAGTTGTCGCATAGCTCATAGCGCTAAAGCAAATGTCCAAAGAAGCAGTGTCCAAATATGTTAAAATGTCCAAACAACAGATGACTGAAGATGGATTATAGGTTTCAACCGAGGACCTTTTTTTAGTGGATTAATAGTCCCCCCGCAAACCAGCGAGGACTTTTAGTGGATTAATGTCGCAAAACCGAGGAAACCTTGCAATGGATTAGTCGCGCAACAGAGGAACTTCAATGTGATTTAATAGTCCCCGCAAACACGAGGAAGTTCATGGATTTAATAAGTCCACAGCGAGGGAGCTGTAATTTATATAGACGCATGGAAAGCTAAGAAGTAAAGGGTATACATATTCCTTTACTGCTTTTGTGCATGCCCTCCACGGTAGCCAGATTCTAAGGCTTGTTGTCAAGAAAAGTCATCCTGCATATGTGTAGATGAAAGCAATTGAATAACTAGCAATTTTTAAATACTCGATAAACCAAGGGCAACCTACTCATGTTCACAAAAGTTGCCAATATGAAGCGGCGCTGGCGATTCATTATATGAATCATGTATGGAAAGTATATAGCCCATAGTAAGTTTGATCAAGACAGAAAATTACAAAAACGAAAATAGGAAAAACCTCCGATTGAGGGCCGACGTCAAATCAGCACAATCTGTAGTTTTTTTTCTGGGCAGAACCATAGCATTAGTTAAAATGAAGAATATGCTTTTTGCCTGCTGGACAAACTCTTTTTAGAATAGTTTTTTTTCGTTTGGAAAACTAGACTGCACATAAGATATCAATTCTGAAACAGCTAAATTTGGCTCAAGTTTTGGAGTCAAAATAATGATATTTTTCAAATTTTCCAGTCCAAACCATTTTTAATGTGCAGGCAGAAATTTTTCGCTGGGCAAGGATATGATCATCAGTAAAAAATGAGTATATCTTTCTGCTTAGGAAAAACTATCTTTTAGGTTATGGTTTTTTCCGCCATGTTTTTTTTGAAAACTAAGATTTCACATATCCCTTTTTTCCAAAATTTGGCATTAGTTTTTTGGTTCAATTTTGGATTTTAATTTTGGTTTTTTATTTTCAAATTTTCTAGGCTCAATAGTATTGTGCAGGCAGATTTTTCAACAGCAGAACATAACAAGGCATGAATATTTTGTAAACAAGAAACTCAATAAATTGTAACCTTTTTCAATCATGCACAAAAAACCTTTAAACGAAACATAAGAGCATTCTAAATTCAGATAAAGCGATTTTATTTTTTTTTAAAATTATTTTTCAAATTGCTTTTAAAAAGCACTTCTTATAAAATTCCGTTGGGCTTATCCTCTTTTAAGCATGGTAAAAGACCTAGTCCCAGCTTCATAAAACCATTTATATATCCAAAAGGAATGCCAATTTTTAAATACACAAAATTAATTGATTAGGCTCTATAAAAGGCTCCATTAAACTCTTTTCAAAAATTATTTTTAAAAAATGGGAAGGGGGATTAGTAGAGATGATACTCGGCCGCTGGGGTTGGAAGGAAACAAACTTGTTTTTAGAAAGGCAACGTCGAAGCGAGATCTCGCACCTGCCAAAAGCGCTTAAAAAAAAAATCAAACAAAAAACCTCTCAACTTGAAAAGCCTCCCAATCCTCCTCGCAAGAAATTCCAAAAATAGGGTTTTAATGGGTTTGTTTTGGGTTGGCTGTTAAGGGTTCCTTTAAATATGGATTAAAAGAAAGGAAATTTTCGTGGGGAAAAATAAATAAGGTATTTATTAGAGACAAACCCGAAACAAAACCTGTTTTTAGACCCGAACCAGGGAAAAACCTAGTCCCTTGAACTAGAAAAACTACCTCCTTCGGTATTTTGGGCTATAATTTTTCTTCATAGCGACCGTTGCGGAATTAAAGGTGGATTCTAAGATTTTTTGTTTTTTTGGAAAGGCTTCTTGAAGAATACCTTACAACTTCGGTAATTATATACTTTTTCCGGCAGATTCTTTTAATGAAATAAGGTGTGAAAAATATAGAACTCTCAAAAACTGGTCAAAAATTCCAGATTCTCACTCTTGGCTTTGTGCTATGAAATTTTGTGTATGTTTGTACTCCACATATAATACATATTACATTGAATTGATCTGCAATCAATTTCCTAGGCAAATTACTCAAACATCCATAATATTATTTAATTTTATAATATGTAATTATATATTATTAATATTATCATAAAGTAATTCAATTTCGGGGTTTTTTACACAAAATACGGCTTGTAAACACTTAAAAACAGGAAAAACTAGAAAACATGTTCAGGACTGTCGACCCCGCTAGTTGTTTCGGGGGCGTCGCGAGCCGACAAGCCGAATTT
>NC_033801.1:8450360-8489236 GCF_001876935.1 Asparagus officinalis | reverse complement strand
GAGCACCTTTATTTGGCCCCTTTCAGACCTTCACGATACCTAGGTGTAGGTTCCTCTATTTATTCTCGTCCAAAAAGTCCGGATGTTTCTTTCTTCATGTTTTCAGTATTTTTAACCTTTTCTATCTTTCAGCATGCTTGTCGTAGCAACATCTGGTGCTGGTTTTGTTCTTGGGAGTGGCCATGTCATAGATCTTGCTGCGCTTTGTTGTACCTGTGCTGGTACAATGATGGTTGCAGCATCTGCTAGCTCTCTAAATCAGGTAATAAGTGATGACTTTGCTTTGTCTTGGTTCACAACTAGTTTATTGTTGTAAAGTGTTTTAATATTATGCTTCTGCAGGAGCTTATATAGGCTTTTGATGAGGTATCATATTAGATATGCTATACTGGTATATGCTTTTTCATATCATATTCTAGCCAATGCTTTACTACAACTTTTTGGGGAAAATCTGGTTTCATTTTTTTTAATTGAAGAGCTCGGACTGAATGGTAATTGTGCTGAGCTGCTCCAGTACAGTTAAAATAATTTTAGAGGAACCATGCTGGGAAATTTCACAGGAAAACAATTAATTCTATGACTCGCTCTCTCCTATTTGATCTCAAGTTCTTGTGTCATGTCTCAGGTGTTTGAGGTACAAAATGATGCTAGAATGAAACGCACAAGGCAGAGACCACTACCTTCAGGACGTATTAGTGTTCCTCATGCAGTAACACGGGCCACTACCATTGGGATTGCTGGGACATCTTTGTTAGCTTGGAAGGTTTTATATTATTTTCTTATTGATAGTCTCTGGTCTTAAAATTTGTTGCCTTTCCCATTCTTGTGGCCTTTCATACTATTATGTGAATTGGGAACTAATGTTTGCCAAAACTTCTTTGACAAGGTTGCCGCAGGCTAATTACTTGGCAGCGGGTCTTGCAGCGTGCAATCTAGGTCTTTATGCGTTTATCTATACTCCCTTGAAACAAATACATCCAGTTAATACATGGGTTGGAGCAATTGTTGGTGCCATTCCTCCATTGCTTGGGTATGTTTCTCCTCTAAGTTTTATAATTTTCTTTGACTGCCACTCATTCATGGACTTGTTTATATCTAGATCATATAATATTTGTATAAAAGAGAAATGGCTCATAACTGGTGATGTTTCATCATTTGCTGAAACCTGGAATAGTTCTATGTGATTTCTGTTTAAGTTAGAAGTCAACGATAAAGGAAAAACTTTTTCACATGAAGTAATTGCCAAGAACTTTTGCTGTTAGAAATATTGATGTAACAGTAGTGCCTGCATGAATTTCTTCTGATTGACATTTATGCTGTCTCCCTCATCCCATGGCACTATAAAATGCTTTAATTGACATCATGGATCTTTTTCCTCAGGTGGGCAGCAGCTAGTGGTGAAGTTTCACTGAATGCAATGATTCTTCCAGCTGCTCTGTATTTTTGGCAATTGCCTCATTTCATGGCCCTTGCCTACTTTTGTCGGAATGATTACATTGTTGGAGGGTAAGTTCTTCTTTATTGATTATATAAGATCAACCACAGTGAAAAATGGGGATTGTTAATTATCGCCAATGGTTCTTGCATTCAGGTTCAGGATGTTATCATTTTCGGATGCTTCCGGTCGGAGAACTGCTTTGGTTTCTTTCAGGAATTGCCTTTATCTGCTTCCTTTGGGATTCTTGGCATATGATTGTAAGTTGTAGTTCTAGTTATCCTCCGCCTAGATTTATTAATATCGATGATCTATTTCTAATTCTCTTAACCTTCATTTGCGTTTGGCTAGTTGTTCGCAGGTCATAGTCTTATCAAATTAGGAGGGAGCATAGTTTAATTGATTCTTCTTTTATAGGGTGCAACTATCTGAGTCATCCTTATTTTATGTAGTAGTATTTTCCCGATGGAGATTACTATTATCAGCTTAGTTGGTTATGTGATTGCTTATACATGGTATAGAAATATCAAATTAATGCACATTTTGGTTTGAAATTTATTGAGATGAACTGATTTGAATGGCCTTATTTTTCTCCATGTCTCTTCATTATTTGTTAATTTCTTAATACATTTCTGATCTTCATGGTGGATAAAAAAGTGAATTCAGTTTGAACATTGCAGTGGCTTTAAGTAGCTGGACAAAGCTTGAAGAAATATGATTTTACTGCAATTCTTCTTGATTAAATGTCTTGTGAGTCTGTTCTATTTATTTATCCGAGAAATGCTGTTGTTTAGCTGCAAACAGCTTTCCTTCAATGTAATGGTCAAACGTGTTAATCTTTTTGTTGTCATTTAATAAAGGATAATTGTCCTTGTGCATGATCCTGCAGTTACGCTTCTTACATGGTTGTGAAATGGATTCAAGTTCTACATAAGTAGAACTTACAAGTTTGTAACTATGTGAAAGAATGAAGCCACACGCATATACACCCCCCACCAAAAAAAAAAAAAAAAACTGAAATGCATGCTCTGGTTGGCATGCATATTTGGCAATTCAGCTTTATAGCTGCCTACGTAGTTCATTTGGGTATTGAGCTACCTATGAGGGAACAGTTAAACCTCTTCTATTACATTCCCTTGATCACATGCCATCTGTCTGGCTGTTCAGGCCAACTTTTTCGGCTTATTTTAAAGAATTGAGGCATGTTTTTCTCCGCTGATGTGGACAATATCTGTGCAGGGGGTATCACTTCTAAATGGTTCGCTCTTGAATCATCACTGCTCACGCTCTGCATGACTGCTGCAGCCCTATCATTTGTTCAGGATCGTTCTACAAAGAATGCTCGAAGAATGTTCCATGCTAGTCTTCTATATCTCCCAGTCTTCATGGCCGGTTTCCTATTGCATCGATTGCCCAAGGTTGAAGCTGATGAAGAACTATTGGTCTCTGAGACCCAAGAATTCATTAGTGATAAAACTCATAAAAGTAGCAGTTGGCGCAGAGAACTGAAAAATGGTGATCAAAGTCAAGTTCGCCCACCTGTTGCATTTGCTTCGGTTGCTCCTTTCCCTTTCTTGCCTGCTCCTTTGTATGTTTCCCCAGATTCATGAGGTATGCTTATGACCACAACTTATCCCCATAGTATTTTGTGGTTACTATGTGTAATCTGTTCATAAGTTTTTTTTTTATCCCTTGAGAACTGGCAGGTTTTTCTTCTCAAGTTTTGATGTACTTAAGCCAAATCTTGTCTACATGGCTTTTTTTTTGTTTTATGCCACCGTCAACATGTAAAATAAGTTGAAAGCAGGCGCTTGAACAGATTGTGGGTCCTTGATGACTTCGCCTTAATCTTTTCTCAGTTTCTTTATTGTTTATTTTTTGGTTGAATATGTATAAACACCAAAGCTTGAGATATTTGGCATCAGTGTGGAATTCACCTGCTAAATTGACTGCAGCCATTATGGCTGAATCCTGCAGCGCCCAGAGATTTCATTTTCTAGCAGGGTTAAAATAGAGAATTAGAGAAATTAGTAAATTTAACAAAACTGTCGTGAATTATTACGACGAGTTTGGGTACGAGTGTTTGAATTGGAGATGTATTAGCAATGTATATTTTCAACTATATGGGTTGTAGTTACGTATACTATTTGGTTGATTAGTGCTGCAAAATCATTTTTCAAAGTTGCGGACGTGTAAATAGCAAAATCGCTGAGAAAATGGGAATAGATTCCCCCCTCTAGCTTACTGTTGAGGGAATGCATGTCAATTAGAGTATCATTGTAATTACTTTATTTTTATCTTTTAATATGATTCAGATATCTCTTTAGAGTTGTGACATTCTCCAATCGAGCAATTTGTTGAAGTTAGCTTTCGTTGTTTTGTATATCTATACTTTTATATCAAGGATTTTCTGATGTTAGCCACTTAAATCTTTAATATTTGGAAACCAGTCATTGAAATTTCTATTAGGCTTTTCGATACTTATATCATACTACGACTATTCTTGATTGAAATAGTTTATAGAAATTGAAGGACCTTACATGAATTTTCTGGATTCTGAGGGTTAATTTTGGAGGAACTTAAAAGAATTGGGGTTTAAATAGCAATTTAATAACTAATTTCATTAAAGTTTTGAGTGGCTACTATCAAAAAAAATCCCTAAATCATATCCGGATCTAATCCATTTTTCAACCCTGGGATAGGGTGAGCAAAGGGTCGAGAATTTTTAGTTAAAATACCATACTATTACCTCTTTTATAATTTTCACTCATCTGACAAATTTATCAAATCAATGATTTTATAAACTAAAATTAAATATTTATTAATTAAAATATATAAAAATATCCATATAAATTATCTAATCACCTTAAGCAATTATAAAATTTTAGCCAATTTATGTTGAGATTGATCGATTTAGTTATTCTGATTTTAAATATTTAATCGATGGGTTTAGGTACTGTTTGGCAACAAGAGAAGGTTTAGGTACTGTTTGGCAACAAGAGATTGTGTCTTATCTAAGAGATTGTCTTATTGACTTCGTCAATAAGCTAGTAGAGCTTTTTGGTGATAAAAAATAGGAGGAGATTATTTTGAAGATTGTGTCTTTTACAAATAGCTTTTGGAAAGCTAGCTCAAGTAGCATTCTTTGGGAATGATCTGTCAATTTTTTTTCGTTTTCGCCCCTAATAATTAGGGCAAATGAAAGCTACTACCCCATCCAAAAAACCCTAGCTCTTTTTCATTTTTCACGCCTGACACCCCTTATGCTTCTCTTGAGCATGTTTCTCCTCCATCTCCATTGAAGGTCATTGTCAAGGTATATAATAATATATATATATATATATATATATATATAATATATATATATATATATAATACTAATAATATATATATATACTATATAATATATAAAACATATTAGAGGGTATCTTTGTACACAGGACTCCTTGTAGGTGAATGTGGACACATCTTGTCCATACATCAACACCTTGAAGATGGAGCCTCACCAACTTCAAGGTGTAGACTGTAATGGAGCAAGATGTGTCAACTCACTAACCAATGATCCTTGGCCCAAGTATACCATATTCCTCAATATATATATATATATATATATATATATATATTATACTATTATATAATATATTATATATAATAGTATATACATATGAAATGGAGAAACACTTGTACCAAAGTTGCTCCAAATAACTTGGTAGTTGACTGTGGCCGTAATTTTGGTCCTAATCTACATTGGAGTTGGTGCGAATGATGTTGAGGCTCATCTTCGAGGGTGTGATGTAGGGGCAAAGATTCAGGTCAGCATCACTACCAAGTTGCTTTAAGTCAACTTGGTGACAAAGGTTCTCCATATTCCATATATAAATGCTTATATATATTATATATATATATATATATATAGATGTATATATATATATATATATATATAATATATATATATATAGAGAGAGAGAGAGAGAACAGAGAGAGGAGAGAGAGAATAATGGGTATGCTATGGTAGCCGAAACATAAATTTTATGCTTGGTAGTGATGTGTCAGCATCCTCATCACACTCACCTACCATGTGAATTTGTTCCCACATTTGAAATGAGTGGAGAGGGATTTGACACACTCACTATCAAGCATAACTTTTGTGCTTGTACAAGCATACGCCATATTTTCTCCACAACACACACACACACACACACACACACACACACTAACAACACACACACACACACCATATATGATATATATATATTATATATATATATATATATATATATATATAAAATATATCATAGACGAGAGAGAGAGAGGAATATGGGTATGCTTGTACCAAGCACAAATTGTGGCGTTGGTAGTGGAGGTGCGGCATATTATTCTGCCGCACTCATCTCAATGGGGGATCACATTCATATGGGTTGAAATGTGGTCCCCCAATTGAATGAAGTGGATCGAAGAATGTAACACCTCACTACCAAGCAGGGCCGGTTCTGAGATTTTAGGGGCCCTGTGCGAAAAGTAAACACATGGCTCTTCTCTATATATAAAATATCAATAAATTTGAGTGTCCGTCATCGGCAAATGTCATCACCTTCCTGCAAGCAATCAACTTCTCTAATAACCACCTTCTTGCTCATCCTCTTTAAATGGTTTCAGCTATTTTTGTTTCTTAGAACCTTACGCACATCCAATGACCAAGAAGCCACATTTCCTATGTCCCCAAAAAATAGTAGCATCCCTCTGGTTCTCTACCAAAATAAAGCCTCACTCTCTGCCGAATAAGAATTCAGGAACAATTCAATACTCTTTTAAGAACTCCGAAAATCAGATCATACTCAAGTTATGATTCCATATAAAACACCAAATTTAAGAACTCCGAAAATCAGATCATACTCAAGTTATGATTCCATATAAAACACCAAATTTACATCCAGGGGTATCCAAAAGAAAAACCAGATCATACTCAAGTTATGATTCCATATAAAACACCAAATTTACATCCAGGGGTATCCAAAAGAAAAACACACGTCCTAAATTACTATTTTGGATGAAATAAATCGACAGAAATTATCATAATGAAAAAAAGGGATTTTAAAGAACAACCAAAGCATGAAATTTCTCACCCTATAATAAAAAAAATAGATGAATCATACCGAAACATAACGAAACTTCCTCTTCGACGGGTCCTCGGGTGTGGCAGGAACTCCATCGTTTTTTGATGGAGAAATCAGAGTCCATTTGTAGAGCTGCCTAGATCTGAATCGAGAGATCTTACCGTCGTAGTGCTCGTCTTGCTTCGCGAGCTTGGCGATGTAGACGAACCCCTCTCTCGACGCCATTGGAGATCAGATTTGAGCGGATCTGGCGGTGTCGTGGCGGAGAGAGAGGTCGATTCGATACCGTTTTGGGAGGCTTCGTTTTGGGGAGGAAGAAGGGTCTTGGAGTTGGTGGGGGCGGGGGGGTTCTAGTTTGGGGAGGAAGAAGGTTTTTGAGAAAAGGGGGAGAGAGATTTGGTTTGGGGAGCTGGTTTTGGGGAGAGGAGAAGGGTCACAGAGCTGGAAGCAACCTATTTTACCAAAAAAAAATTTAGGCCCCCAATTTTCAGGGGCCCTGTGCGGTCGCACCCTTCGCACACCCTCAGAGCCGGCCCTGCAAAGTAAGACTTTAAATTCCAACTGAGACCTTTCAGTGTCAGTCCTTAAACCCTCTTAAAAGCAAAGGAATAAAAATAATAATTAATAAAATATCCCCAAATTGAAGAAACAATTGGCATTGAAATTCATCATCTCACAAACTTACTCTTTTTCTTTTTCTCTTTTTTTTTGAATAATTTTAATTTTATATTAATAATATTGCATGTCCTTTTTAGTCATTTAACAAATTTAAGCTAGTTGTATAACTACTTTTGCCAAATAGCTCTACTTCAAATCAGCTAGCTTAACAGCTTTCAGCTAGTTTTGCCAAACAGAACCTTAATTGGTTCACAGGTCACCCCCGTTTACGGAAGAGACCTCGCCGCCAATCTCTCCCTCTCTAGTGTTAGCGCGTGCATAAATAGACATATATAGATCAACACCACAAATGCTAATGCGTAAACTTTCAAATTGTAGTATTCACATTTAATCAGAGTATGCGCGTGAATGCTTCCTGTATATACCCTTATTTTTGTCATATCGTGATAATGAGAGCCGAAGTTTATAATTTAATTTGTATTAGAATTATAGCTTTGTATGCGAATAAGAAATTCATCTGAGTGAACTGTTCACCAACCAACGAAAGCTTAATCGGATCACCGTTCAGGACAGATTTTCTTTGCTGAGATGCCCAAGTTGCCCCCAGTTGGGAGCAAACGGTTATCCCCAAGTCAGGGCCGGTCCTGAGATTTTTGGGGCCCTAGGCAAAATTAAAAAATGGGGCCCTTAACTGATAAACTGTCTATTAATAACAAATATATTTTATTGAAATGAAATGAATATAAGATTACAAAATTACTTAAAACAATTTCTTCGAGCATTATTTGATGCAAAGTCATTAATAATACAATCAACGTCTATGTCTTGTAACATCTCATTCTCGATGCTTAGAATAGCCAAATTGTTCAATCTTTCTTGTGCCATTATTGAACGCAAGTAGGTTTTGACCAACTTCAATTTTGAAAAACTTCTCTCCGCTGTTGCTACAGATACATGCACAGTTAATAAGATTCGATAGGCAATTGAAACATTTGGATAACAATCAGCTTGCTTAACAAATTCCAAAATTTGGATTGCTGTCATTGACACTTCTGGTAAAGTTTTTTGTAGCACTCTTAATTCAGAAAACATATCATTAAGATCAATATCAGATGAATCATTATGAGATAAAACACTTTCAAGATGATTGCAACAATTTCTTAATTTACTATCATCCAATGACTTCAAAGTATCTGAATCACATAAAAACCCAAAAATACTTTCAAATGTCTTTAGTTGTTCAAATCTCTCTTTTAATGAATTGATTGCCATATCCACAACAATTAAAAAATAATTAACTCTAAAAGACTCCTCTTTGGATTGTATTTCTTCATCATGATCAGTTTCACCAGGTTGTTTTTTCCTAATGATACGACGTTTTGTTGGAAATGTAGGATCCACATTCATATCAAATGCAACACTTCTAGCAATATCCAAACTCTTCTCAAACCCATCATTTCTAAAATTTTCAAAATATAACATCACGTCTCTCACCTGATTCATAGTAGTGTTAATATTCATATTTTTATTTTGTAATTTTTTTGCTAACCATGTTAATAGCAAACAAAACATCATACCAAATAATCATACCAAGTAAAAATTCAAAGTTCTCAATTGCAGTGACCAAACTTTCAGCTTCACTCTTTGTTTTCGCATCTTCTGAAGTTTTATATAATTCTAACAAAGCCAATCTTATGTGAGGAGCTTGAAATCTAATGGCTTTTACACTTTTCACTCTACTCTCCCAACGAGTATTACACAAAGATTTCACAGTAAATGATGGAACATTATCAATTAAAATCTTCCACCTCTTAGTAGAACTCGAAAATAATGAATATATACGTTGCACAACTCCAAAAAATGAGATAGCTTTAACACATGAATGTGCCATATCACTAAGAGTAAGATTGAGACTATGGCAAGCACATGGCATATATAATGCTCTCGGATTAATTTCAAGTAATCTTTTCTGAACACCTTGATGTTTACCTTTCATGTTAGAACCGTTATCATAACCTTGGCCTCTAATATCATCAACATCAAGATCAAGTAATTGTAATACACTTAACAATTCATTAAAGAGCCCCAGTCCAGATGTATCATCTACCTTCACAAATTCCAAGAAGTACTCTTCTATCTTTATTTGATTACTGGACATATTCACACAACGTACAACTAGGACCATTTGTTCTTGATGACTTATATCTGGAGTACAATCAAGAATTACAGAAAAATATTTTGCTTCTTTAATTTTCTTAATGATAGAGCTCCTAACAGCAAGGCCTAAACGAGAAATCAACTCATTTTGTATTTTGTTGCTAAGATAATGATAATGAACTTCATGATTTTGAACACGTCTAACATGCTCTTGCATTACTACATCAAATTCTGCAATCATCTCAATAAGTCTTTTTCTTTTTTCTTTTTTCATTTCCGCATAAATATTTTCGAGGCGCCATTTTCTTTAAATAAATAACTAAACAATTCTATGAGATTTAAGACAAATAACAGAAACAATTACAATCAAATAACTTAGTAGAAAGAAAAGGAATAATAGCACCTGATTAAGTGTATGACAATGCCCAAATAGCCAATGAAATAATTGCAATGTATCTTTGAGAACAAATTTTAGATGGAGAAGTTTAATATACAAACTTTTCTTGATTATCCTATGAAATATAATCCCTTTACATAGTGGAGAGAGATTAATAATTATTTAATGTTAGGAGTAAAAATTAAATATCAAACGGTTAAAAAATTACATGTCAAACGGCTGAATAAAATTTGTTGCAAAAAAAGAGGAGTCCACTCTCCAGATTTGCATTATAGCCTTATAGGAGGGATTAGTTAGTTTGATTGATTAAATCAATCCCGTGCTTCTTGGCAACTTAAACGACAATAATGCAATTAATAAGGCAATTCAATATTTCAATTCAATGACTAAGTTTTAGCTTATAAATATTATTGGGCCAGATTTTAGGTCATACAAAATTTAATAAACTAATGGACCCTATAAAATTTTGGGGCCCCCTTTCAGCGGGGGCCCTGTGCGGTTCCCCCCCCCTGCCATAGCCCAGGCCCGGCCCTGCCCCAAGTCCAGAGCTCCCGATGCCACCTAATCCGTAGTCTAACTTTACAAAGCCATGAAAAATCACCCAAGTCCTAGAACAAAGGAACGAATCAAAATATAAAAGATTTCAAATAAGAGTTGGAAAAAAAAAAAAGATGAGGAGAAGCTCATTAATAATTTGATTTTGGTGTAGGTAAGTGTAGCGCAGAAGCTTGGTCTCATTGCGAGAGCTTTGTGCCCGTGATTGTCCTTTGCATTCCATTACAGCTTAGGGGGGGTTATTCATTAGGGTAATTGTTGGGATAATGGGATAATTTTTGGAACACTAATGTTTGGTGTTATTCATTGGGGTAATTGGAACTGGGGTAATATTTGTGATGGTATTGGTTTGTTGGTGTAATTGGGAGACAAATACCCCACTTTCCCCTAAATTATCCCACCTGTAAAAACCAAAGCTCAGCCCACCCTCAAAATTTACCCCCCTTCGTTTGCTGGAACAAATTACCCCACAACAAATTAACCCACTTCGTTCTCCACCGTTCTCAATGAAGACGACGATGTGAGCTTCTTCGTCATCGCCGCTAGGGTTATCGGAATCGACGCCGCCCTCGTTGATCTCTTCATCGCCCTCCTCGTCATCGCCGTCCTCTTCTTCGTCTCCCTCTTCTTCGCCGATGGCGGGAAAGTTGAAGCCGTCCTCGCCCTTATTAAAGCTGTCCTCAGCGGCGGACAAAAATCCCCGTTGTCTCCCCCCTTTCCCTATCCACTTGATTAGGGTTCCGATTTCGGTCAGCCACGCGCTCAAGATCTCCCTATTTCCTCCTCATTTGATAGGGTTTGGGTTTTTATTGGGGATTTTGTCCTCAATTTCGATCATCCACGGCTCGAATTGAACCAGAGGCTTGGAGTTTCTGATTCTGGTCGATATTAGGAGCAGGGATGGAAGTTCATGGAGAAGGGGATCACCAAGCTGAAGAACATCTTGGAGGGGTTGCCGGAGCCTCAGTTCAGCTCTGAGGATTACATGATGCTCTACATGTAGGGTTTTTGATCTGTTGCCTGTGATGTTTTGCCCCTTTTGGTGATTTATCCTGATTTTAGCTTGCTTTTACTGTGGATATGCTGATGCTAACTTTGCTTGAAATGCTATGATATATTGCCAGATTTCTTGCTTGTGTGTGTCTTTGACTCTTTATGATGTTAAAACGTGTTAGCTCTTCATAATTTCTAGTCATTGTTAACCAGGCCTGAATAAGGTCCCACGAGATGAACATAATGTATTCAAACTTCATTCCTTGCATCTCATTCAATCATGGTTTGTTGCTCAGTTATCATGTTTCATATACCAACACCTGTCGTGTTGCAAGTAGAGTTCTATATGGTGAGAATGCCTATCGCAGAAGAGATCAAATCCGTTGTGGTTAGTTATTCACCATTCGTTTTTGAGAGGAGGTGTAAAAGTACTGAATTGCTACGGAATTGTTACATTTCACTATAGTTGTTGATCTAGCATAATAGTTAAAATAAACATCAAAATATTTTAAGATCCATAAATATTAATATTATTATATTATTTTTAATATTTTATATTAAAACAATCTTAAGAATTAATATTATTTTATATTATAACTATTATTTATTTAACCATTTGATGTTATATCAAGTTAAACTTGAATTTAATTGAGCTATAAAAATAATATTATAAAAAGATGTCATACTAAAATTGTCCCACTCAAATTGTCCCATTACCCCATTTTACCCCACTTTATCCCACTCAATTATCTCATTGGGTAAAATTACCCTATTGGAACAATTTACCCCAAATTACCCCAAATTACACCAACGAATAACCCCCTTACAGTAGAGCCCGTGAGCACTTTAGCTTCACTTTTGTATTGTTCTCTGGATTGCAGCTTCTTACAATCAAACCCCCCATGTGAACTGTACCATCGTGCCCTCTTTTGCTGCAGATATGAATTTGTCGGTTTGCAAGTTTTAGTTGCTCTCACAATTATATTTTAAGGATCGTGGCAATTGGTGAGCAACAAAATGTCTCCTATAATTATAATAGTGTGCGCCCTCTCCAAAACATGACCCTTTAATATTTTTAAGCATTGCATTTTAGACTAACCTCAGTCTAAGTTTTAATACATTTAATCTGATTATTGTATGCTTAAAATTAGAAATTATATCTACTCCTCTATACTTAAAGGAGAATCCAAGTTTTAATATATTTGATTTAGAAATCATACCTACTCCTTTATACTTGGAGGATGATCTAAGTTTTAATACATTTGATTTGATTTACTGTTTATGATACAATAAAATACATAGTGGATGATTTGATTTACTGTTCACAATAGAACAAATTTTCACTGTAGACCCAAATGAACTTTTAATTACCAAAATCGACTTTTTTTTAATTATCAAAATCGACCCGTTTTATGTCACGTAGGCTTAATCCCGTTTTCTAATTAGTCGGGGTTGCCAACCCTGACTGTTTAGGAGTTGTTAAACCCTAATTAGAAGCCTTAAAACCTGATTTGTAATACCCTAAACAGTCGGGGTTGGCAACCCCGACTAATTAGGAAACGGGATTAAGCCTACGTGGCATAAAACTGGTCGATTTTCGTAATTAAAAAAAATAGTCGATTTTGGTAATTAAAAACTCATTTGGGTCTACAATGAAAATTTGTTCCGTTCACAATATAGTAATTTGCTGCAACGGACGGACTGAGGATCGATTTACTGTTCACGTCACATAGTTACCATAGCATTTACTGTAGTATGAATAGTGATTCTTTGGAGCCCACTATAAGTATAGAAGAGTAGATTTCAAGTACTATCACGGTGATTAGCGTGCGACCAAACATTTGGAGTTGATTGGTTAGTTACAGAAAACCCCCCTGTTTTCGTCAAAAGTTGCCTTCATCATTGATTTCATTAGAACTTCAAACGTTTACAAACGAATTCAAATAACGAAAATAAAAATTACAACTTTCTTGAAAATAAACACAAAATCCGTTTATCGTCTCTTGCTTGCGTGGGTCTTTGGCCTGTGACGGGGACGTCGATATCCGTGGACTACCTGGCAATCAGATCTGATCCAGAAAAATCGGGCAGAGCTTCGTCGATCCGCGAGGAGATCTAGAAGCTTGAAGCGCCTATCTCGGCTAAAGCGAGATATTTGCTCTTCTTAGGATTACCGGCGAAGGGTAATGCTAAGGAACGGACACGGGTGATGCAAATCTGATAAAGACCTCTCTTGTGTTGAAGCGCTCGACCACTCTTCACTGCAGCAGGGCTTCGCCAACTCTCCAAAAATCCAGATCCTCCAAAAGTGAGGTCTAAGGTTCCTATTTATAGGCAATGAGGGCACCTAGGGCGTTGGGACACCCCTGGGGTGTCTAGGCAAAGCCTAGACACCCCTGGGACACCCTTGGGGTGTCTCGGAATTTCCAAGACACCCCTGGGGTGTCTCGGGATTTCCGAGACACCCCTGGGGTATCTCGGAATTTTCCGAGACACCCCTGGGGGTGTCTCGGAATTTCCGAGACATCCCGTTGAGGTGCATTCGTCCGCTTCCGCTGTAAATTCTTCGTCCGAACTCGGATTTGAGTGATTCCAAGTCATTCGTGGAGACCTATAGGCAATTTTCGATGCATACAGATACCCCCTCCAAAGCGTTCCGGACTCGTTTCTTTTATAGAAGAGGCTGGAATACTTTGGATGTGATTGGTCTAGCCTTTAGTCGGCGTAAAGGACCTGCAGTTAGCTTCAACTCTTGGCTCTTTCGATTCTCGGTCTATTCGATGCTTTGACGAATAGCCGAAGTTCTTCCGGCGCTGCGTTTATCGCTTGGCCGTCGTCGGAGTCTCGAGTCTACAGCTGATGAATTGAGTTTGGCTTGTGTCATTGAGTTGACTTTGAACTACCTCCATCACATTGTGTTGACTTAGGGTTTCGGATCACAATATGTTGACTTTTTGTTGTAACGCGTTTACTGGCGTTGACCTAGGGTTACGCGTTGACCGGCGTTGACCCTAGGGTTTTGAATCGTCGAACGTTGACTTATATGGATTTCGAATCCTCGAACGTTGACTTTCGTTACAACGCGTTGACTGGCGTTGACCTAGGGTTACGCGTTGACCGGCGTTGACCCTAGGGTTCCGAATCGTTGAACGTTGACTTTGGTCGCAACGCGTTGACTGGCGTTAACCTAGGGTTACGCGTTGACCGGCGTTGACCCTAGGGTTTTGAATCGTCAAACGTTGACTTTTGTCGCAACGCGTTGACTGGCGTTGACCTAGGATTACGCGTTGACCGACGTTGACCCTAGGATTTCGAATCGTCGAACGTTGACTTTTGTTGCAACGCATTGACTGGCGTTGACCTAGGGTTACGCGTTGACCGGCGTTGACCTTAGGGTTTTGGATCGTTCGTCGTTGATTAGTGTGGATTTCGTCGAAATGTCCAACAACCGGCGAAAAATAGGCAAATTCGGACTTCGAAAAAGGTTCGGGGGGTCAAAATTGGGTTAAAACACCCAAGGGGTGTCTCAACAAAACCGAGACACCCTTGGGGTGTCTCGGTTTTGCCGAGACACCCCTTGGGGTGTTTTGGCCAAAACCGAGGTCCCCCCCCCTCTCTTTTTTCCTTTCTTTTGAATTTTCTTTCCTCTTTTGTTTCCCCCCTTTTCCAAATTCTTTTCAAAAGAGGATTCTTTCCCTCTTAAACCTCTTCTTCTACCTCCATCCCTCCACCATTGTTTCATCTCTTTCAAGAGCTCCGAACCCACAAAATATTTGCATTTAAAAACCCAAAAAAAAATTCGGATCTTGGTACCCTCTCCTTGGCCGAAAATTCTCTCTCCGCCAAGCTAGGGTTTTATCATCTTCAACCTCAAGGAAAGCTTCTTGATTTGGTAATCTCAAAACTTTCTCCTCCCTTTTGAAAAGATTATAGCTTTATGCTTGTAATGAATTTTTATGCCAAGATCATGTCTTTTTGGTTCTCATGGGTTGGATTTCATGAAAAAGATAAGCTCTTGATGATGGGTTGTGAGTATGAACCAAAATTTGGGCTTTTATGCAAAGTTTGCAATATGGCCGAAATTTGGGGGGGCTTTTGCGCAAGAGAGGGCTGAATTTTGTAGGGGCCTTTATGCAAAATAGGACTGAAATTTTGAGGCTTGGACTTTAGACCCGCTTGGTCACAACTTTGAGGGGTGCTTCATGCAAAGAGTCAATGTTTGTTTGAGGGGTTTATTTGTAAAAAGCAACCCACAAAGTATAGAGGGGTTTATTTGCAAAAGGGCTGAAATTTAGAGCTGAAATTCCAAAAGTTTAGATCACAACCCAATAACCAAAGTTTTGATAAAGGCATGTGGACGTTAATTTGAAATTTGTGAAGGGGTCTATATGCAAAATTGGCTAAATTCTACAAAAGGGCTTATTTGTAAAATTAACCAAAATTGTGGGGTATCGGGGGTGCTATATGATCAGATATGATGACCATGACCCAACTCGAGCGTGTCCTTGACCCGAACTTAGCCTTGAACGTAGGAGTCGTTCTCATTCACAGCATAGTGAGGAAGAGGTTCCCTCGACGTCTTCCCCCGTGGCCTCGTTCTTCGGGGGTGAGAATTTATGTAGATTTTTTTTTGCATCCCTGATTGACCTCTTTGCGGGTCATGAAGGAAGAACCGACACCCTCCTTCGCGGGGGTTAAGGTTTCAGACTTGTCTTGCTTGGCCAATTCAAGTCTTCTGGTATATTGGGGCGATTTTGTGTCGTCCTACACCTTATAGGTCGGTGTATGTTACCACGTTATTCACGTGATGATGCATACCGTTCTTCCGGTGTAGGACACTCAAAATCGTCTCTCCAATTATTCCGTGAATGAGCTTATCTTTCTTCTTATGAGATGGATTTTCTGACTCTATCCTTGTGCTTTATTGCAGTAGAGTTTCCTGCGGGCAGCCTTCCTCCTCATGCCAATACTGGTTGTAGCCGAGAGGTCTTCTCTTCAGCTTCTCTCAGGCAGGCCGTTAGTCCACTCCCTCGGTTTGACAGAGATCGCTCCGATGAATCCTGTCGCTTGCTACGGGAAGGAGGGCGTCATTGCTTGCGCCAGCTTATTACGGATGCCTCCTTTACTACGGATTCTACCTCTACTCAGGCTTTAAAGAAGCCGAGTTTCCTGTTCGGAGATCACGTCGAGGATCCTGCTACGTTGACCCTTACCGAGGAACACTGGCTGACTCTCGACGAAGGAGCTCTCTTGTACATTCCCTCCATTCCGCGTCAATATTCTTTCAGTCACTTGAAGGGACAGGCCGTGGAACGACAGATGTCTTGGCATCTTACTGACGATGCTGAGCGAGTCCAGTGTGGATATGCCTCTCATCACAAGACTCCTGGTTCTAGCGGGTATCATGATATTCGTGGTCTTCGACCAGGGATCATGGGCCTTGACACTGCACCCCCAGGCGAGGTGTCAGCAGCTGCTCCTACCGTGGGTAATCGTCTGGCTCTTCTGGGGAGAAGGTTACCTCCACCAGATTATAGATGCTATGGTTGGGCTTCCTCACTAGCCAAGGGGTGGTGGGCACGCATGACCAGTTTCGTCTTGGCGCGCTGGGAGAGGGATTTGAAGAGCAGTGGATTGTATGCACCTATACGAGCCACCATGTACGGAATCCCGGTCAGCTGTCGCCATTTCTTGGCTTTGCTAGAGACCTACATGCCTGACAGTAACACCTTCCTGACCAGCGGTGGCGAGTTAGGGTTGGCCTTGCATGAAATGCATCAGGTTTCTGGTCTTCCGATGGGGGATTGTCCATATCAGGAGTATTTTCCCTTGAACCAGCAGTTGGAGTGGATGAAGAAAGATACTCCCAATATGTATGACACTCTTTGGGATCTTACTTGTCACTATTATACCTCCTTGGTCCAGACTTCTCTTCTAGCGAAAAGGAAGAGGCAGATCAGCTTGAAGCAGTTTGCTAGCTATTTGTTCCAGAATTTGGAGGGTAATTCCAGCGAGCCCATTCGTGAATTAGATGTGTTGACCCCTACCGCCGTTAATGAGTTGGTGGAGAAGGCTGAGGCTCGTTCTTACACCATTGCCAGTGCTGAGGGAGCTTTTCCTACGGGAACCAAGTTTCGTTCTTTTCTCTGTCGTGCACAGAAGTCCATTGGGCCCCGGACTCTACTAGCAGGCTACCTTGCCCTTTGGTTGAAGAAATGTGTTGTCCCGTACCAGCCTTCAGACGCTCTACCTATCGAGGTGCTCTTCCCTGCAGTTCAGCTAGCTTACGGGAGAGAGCTTTCCCTGCTCCCAGCGATGGTTGCTGGCATCCATTGCGGGCTTAGGTGTCTAGTCAGCAGTTTTACACAGATGGGTTCTGAACCATCGACTGAGCTTATTTGTCCGAAGGTCGAGCTTCCTTACGCATATCTGATGGCGTGGCTCGTTCTCCACCGTCCCGACTTGATGTCGGCGCCCAGCGTTGTTGACATCCCCGTCCCTTTCATGCAGCTGTTGGAGAAGAGCAGATGGCTCGGGAACAAATTCAGTGATGTACAACGAGAGCTTCGAGTCCGTAAGAGCTGGGAGTTCTTCAAGTGTTTTCCTCACTTTTCAGGTCGCTATGGCGACGTGCTGATTGACGAGGAGAAACCTAGAAGTGACCGGACTGTTCTCGACGTTGGTTGTTTCCGCTGGTTAGTGAACATCCGCGTTAGGTATCTTGTCCTCCGAGTGAAGAATCAATGCCACATAGAGCCTTACCTTCCCTGCCGCTTTGCTCGTCAGTTCGGCTATGACCAACTATATGTCGGGAATCCAAGCCGTAGCCTGCAGGTTGAGGGAGGACTTATTGATGGCGTACGAGCATGGCTGTGGACTATGGTGGGCTGCACTGGAGCCCATTTTGCTCTTCCTTCATATAGGCGTAAGCCGCTGACCACTTTCCTCAGTTGCAAGTGGTTCCTTTCCGCCTATGAATCCATAGGTGTGAGGAGCCTTTCAGAGTTACAGTCTGAGTACTCGGTCCGGGCTGCTATGATGGCTGCTCGCAGGGCTGAGCTTGCTCAGAAGCGGAGAAAGGGGCATGCCAAATCTCTTCTCACAGATGATGAAGAGCTCCTTCCTACGGGTGACGACGACGAGACCTCCGAGGAAGAATATGTGGATCATAAACCCCACGACGGTCAGCGTCCTTATGGAGTGGGCTTAGGAAAGCATCGCCGATGGAGGGGAAGGTAACATTTATTTTTATTGCTTTAAGGTGATTTACCTTTTGGGATTCGTAACTATGTTTTATGCTCCAGGGTTCTTCGATGAGGGTGAACTTCCATCGGGTCCGGTATCTCCTGGATCGGATAACATGGATTGCTTCATGCAGCAGATGTGCGACGCCCTTCATGACGGTTCTCTGGGCATCGATCTAAACATTGATCTTGAGCAGGTGAATAGTGTTGAGCCCACCGTCCCATATTCAGGTATATCTACATCCAATGATACCCTCCTCAAGCATGGGGAAAGAGAATCTTCTGTTTTTGCTGCAGGTATTTCTGAGCTTTCCTTTCCTCCTCATCTTCCAACATTTATGTTACTCTGTAGATGTCGCAATGGAAAGGCCAGCTGAGGATGAAGCCTATCATGATGTAGGTTTCAAGGAACGGGGGTGTGCTCCTGTACCAAGCTTCTCGAAACCCGATGCTGGCTTATTAGCTGACATGCTGGCTGAACAGACTACCAGAGGGACCGTGAAACCATACTTTGGGAGTGATTCATTCATAGGTATATATCTGATTTCCTTCATCTTGCCTGATCTTTTGTCTGACTAACGAATGATTAATATTACAGCGCCAACCATTGGGATTAGCCCAATATCGATTCCTGACATATCTAGCTTACCTCGGAGTGACGGACTTGTAGGTACGCATACGATTTATGGATATCGTACTTCTCTATGTTTATCTGACTTTTGACTAACATACGAGTGCAATCATAGGACCAGCCACCGGGACTGATACTCTTATGACTCCTGGCATTCCCCAGATACCTACGGATGATGGACCTACAGGTATGCAGATGACCTTATCATCCCAATCCTCCTTATTTGTCTAAATTTTCATTTTGACTAATAAAGAAGTGCAACTATAGGACCAGCCGCTTGGGCCGATACCCTTATGACCCTTGGCATTCCCGCTGCATCTGAGGACGGTGGGATTGCAGGTATGCATACGATCTTTTTGTCCCGATTCTCCTTATTTGTCCAAATTTCCATTTGACTAATACAGGAGCGTAACTATAGGACCGGCCGTTGTGCCTGATACTACTACAGTTCCCGGGGCTGAAAGTCTGCATAGAAGCCGCCCTTGCCGAGTGGTATGAGCAATCTGCCTGCAGGGGTTGATATACCCTCCATGACCACTTCTGCCGTTATCTCAGAGTCTGTCGGACCTCAGCCCGAGGGGACCTCCGTTGGCGTTGGTATGCTCGGAATTTGCCTTTGAATTTCCTTATCGTATTCGATAATCCGCTGAACTTCTATATTGTTGCTTGTAGGATCTCGATCTTCTCTATATGAGCGTGTCCGCACCCTTTTGGTCGATACCGATCCTGATAGAGATATTTTTCGTACGGACCTTGGCTTCTTTACTGCCTTTTATAACGGCATGATCGAGAAACTTCTTCACCGAGGATACTGTTTCGATCAGTTCAGACGTTCCTTCTCTCGCCACATGATGATGATGAGGGAAGAAGGATATCCGGAGTTGGCCGATTCCTTCACTGCCGATTTCACTGTTCTGGAGTCAGAGATCCGAGAGTTGAAGGAATTGGAGACTAACGGGGCTTCATCTTTCGTGTCCTCTCAGCTGGAGCATAGGCTGGCACAGTGGCGCGACCTGAGATCTTCTATCGGATGCGAGCTTCAGTCACATGAGAGCTCCATTGCGCAGCTAATGGCTACCGTAGCGAGGAAAGATACAGATAGAGCTGAGCTACTCCGCTCTTTGGGCTCGAGCCGCGAGGAAGTGACTAGGTTGAAAGAGGCTTTGAAGCGCGCCGAGGCATCTGTTACTCTTATTGCAGATGACCTGGCTGGATTAGAGCATTCTCGTGAACAGGCACTCGAGAGGCTAGGATCCACCCAGGAGAGACTGATGAAGCTGAAGAGCGAAGCCGTGGAGATTTTGAGCAGTTCCGAAGAATCTGCTCGAGCTAATCTGTAGGCAGAACTCGATCAGAGTTATGTAGATAGACTTTTTAGTTTAAAGTCTCATGTTCTCAGCCGCCAACTGCCTTCGGGCTAACGAGCTTTTTATTGTATGCTTTTGACTCGATCTATTAATAGAGACTCCGCATTTGCTTTTTTCGTGATCTTTCTGTGTTTATTCTGAATGACAAGATTTACGGGATTTTTTGGCAAACCCCCAGTCATGAACGGGTTTGATATGCCTTTACCGATTACCGTTTGAATCGGGCTAGCATGTGGATTGTCTAGATCCGTTCCACATGTAACGTTGTGCTAAGAGAATTGCTTTTCTTAGACTTTGTGCTATGATTTTGAATACATAGACTTCGCCCTTGTTACGGGAACAGGCTACCCGGCAACACGTGTTAGGTGTTGACTCATCCCTACTTAGGTTTCAGGATAAAATTCCCCAAGTTTAGACCTTGGTGTCTTTTTCAGTCGGTGAAAGACTAAACCGGCAATGTGTGTTAGACATAGACTTTGGGATTTTTTGGCAAACCCCCAGCCTTCAACGGGTTTGATGTGCCTTTACCGATTACCGTTTGAATCGGGCTAGCATGCGAATTGTCTAGATCCGTTCCACATGTAACGTTGTGCTAAGAGAGTAAATTCTCTGAGGCTTTGTGCTATGATTTCGAATACATAGGCTTTACCCTTGTTACGGGAATAGGCTACCCGGCAACACGTGTTAGGTGTTGACTCATCCCTACTTAGGCTTCGGGATAAAATTCCCCAGACTGGATTCTGGTGTCTTTTTTAATCGGTGAAAGACTAAACCGGTAACGCGTGTTAGGCGTAGGCTTATCTCTATTCAGGAGTTGAGATAAAATTCCCCGTGCATCAAGTGCTCGGATTGGAAGTTGGGAATTGTGTCTTTTGTCAGCCTTTTTGGATGATTTCCTCTTGAGCTGTATTTGGATATCTTTCAGCATTTTTTGACGCCTACAAGGACATGCACTTCATCATCAAACGTGATGTCGACTGAGATAAGTTGATCAATAATCGTGTTGAATGATACGGGTGTATCTTCTTCTCTACTTCAGGAGTTTAGTGATTCTCATGGGAGCTTGAGGATAGACGATTCACATGATATCTTGGGAATAGGAGCGTGGATGGAGCTATAGAAAAGCGACGAAAGAAGTTAGAAAGAGCGAAACGCAGAGAACAAGAAAAAAACTGGCAGAATTCTGGCCGATCGACCGCGACAACATGCGCAGTCGACCGCCAACCTGCACGGTGCAGGGTTTGAGACCGGACTCTGTCCGATCGACCGCATCACATGCCGCGGTCGACCGCGTCGGGTTCCTAGGCGTTTTAGGACTTCTGATTGACACAATTTCCTAATTTGATTGAGCTTGTTTATTTATAAGTTTATCATCCACGTTGTAAACTCTATAAATAGAGATTATTTAGGGTTTCTAAAAAGAAGAGATCGTTAGAGATATAGATCTAAAGAGATCAGGTCTAAAAAAGATCAGTTTTGATCTAGAGAAGAATCAGAAATCAGAGAAATCAGAGAAATCAGAGAGGTGAGATCCTAACTAAGAGATTAGGATTTAGAGATAATTAGGAGATTGTTCTTAATTCTAGAGAGATTGTGAGAGAGATATTTGTAATCTATTATTTCTCATAATCTAGAAAAAATATTTTCCTTCGACCAACTCAATTCTTGTGTGTTTTTTTTATCTTTTTCACAACCCACTCTTGATAATTCTGCGATCAAAGGTGCTTATCCGACGACTCGTATCATTAAACTCGTTGAGATGCACCGTGAATGAACATCCTTCTGTCATCTTAAGATTGAAAAGTGTTTTTACGAGATGCACTTTATTTGCAGCTAACGATTGCTCATACATCATTACAAACGCTTCCATAAGCCCTACCATCGTCTTTTCCTTTAAAATATTATGTGCTATAGATTTTGCGAGCGATAATTGGATCTACCCCAGGACCTTTCGATCCAATATTTTTCACTCCTCATCGGATTCCTCTTTCTTCTTTCCTTTTTCTTTACTCATCAACGGATGATAAAGATCTTTCTAGTACAGATAGTCCTTCATCTGTGACTTCCAGTAGGCGAAGTCTGATCTGTCAAACTTCTCAATTTTAGATTTGTCTTCTTCTGTCATTTCTTACACATACAGATCTGAACAAGAGCTCTGATACCAGTTGTTAAGAAATTCAAGCTATTCGATCACCTGTCAAATATGAACTCTCGTGCGGAATTTGCTCTATCGGATCTCGTGTTAAGACAATAGAAAGAAGAAATTTCAGTAAATTTAAAAATTGTAAGAAAAGATAACACAAAGTTTTAACGAAGTTCGGCAACTTGCCTACGTCCTCAGAAGCCGCACAAATAATTTTCTTTAATATTAAAGAAGATTATAAGCTTGCAAAGAAAAGATCTCAAACTTGAGATATCTCAAAAGAGAAGTAACAGAAACTATTTGTTCTTCTTTCAAAGGCGTGAGATTTTTCAACAGGAAAAATCTCCTCTCAAAATCGCTACGGGAACTCTCCATAAATAGACGAGTTTTCCTCTAAAAACTCGTGCTCAAAATCACTGTGGAGAAGACGCTCAAAGCCATCGCTAATCTCTCTGAAAGAAAAAACACCTCGATATCTCCTCACGAATTTCTCATGCACAGGGTTCCCTTTTATAGGGAAACCCTAGCCAGGCTGTCGTGAGCTGGATCTCAAACTCGCCTGAGAAGTGACGCCTCGACCTCGCTTGCGGAAGAAGCTCGCTCGACCTCGCCTGCAGATTTTCGAGATCGCCTGCGCCACGCTCGTTCGACCTTGCTTGCAATGGACTCGAGCTCGCTTGCGATGGACTCGAGCTCACAAACAGCCAGCCTCGCCTGAAGCCCTCACGAGCTCGCCTCCCGCATCGACCTCGCCTGAAATCGCCTGAGGAGCTCACCTGAAGGTTTGGGCTACACCCAACACCAACATCACCTTCTAAACTTGAGGGTTTTTAATGTGTCCTTTTAAGTAACCGAGTAAAAACACAGGATAAGTCATTCCTTCAACTCAACCCCTATGTGGTCATATCTTTCCTTTTACCCGTAAAGAATAAAAGCAATATAACCATAATTTTGAGCATATGTTCCACCGCAATTGCTTCTCCCTGTAGGCGTCAAAAAAATGCCAATAGATATCCAAACATAGAAGAAATTACTCAAAATGACAGATATGAACTGTCTCTCCAGCGGGACAGTGTTTACTGTCTCGTCAGCGAGACAGAGTTTACTGTCTCGCAGCGAGACAGTCTTCACTGTCTCGCAGCGAGACAGTGTTTACTGTCTCGCAGCAAGACAGAGTTTATTATCTCGCAGCGAGACAGTGTTTACTGTCTCGCCAGCGAGACAGCTTTGGGATGATTGAAAATAGTTATATAACTACCATCCACGTGTCCATTAACTGCCAAAAAACATGGGGAACGTCGTTGGCGAGAATCACATTGACAACTGCCAAGATAACGGAGTTTTAAAATGTGGGAAGGCAGTTACAGTGGAAACTGCTGGGCAGTTACAACCGAGACAGCAAATGCTGTCTCGCGAGCCTGTTTTTCGCCAACTGTTCTTGGAGGTTATAAATATCCCCCGAAGGCCATTTTTATGGAAGAGGCTGATCAGAGAGCATCCACAGGCTGATTTCAGAGCAGAGAGGGCAGAGTACTCGAGCTTCTGTAACTCCTTGATATTCAGGCTTTGACTTGATTTCAAGAAGAACGACTATCTTACATTGATAAAATATCGTTTCAAGTTCTCACTTCGATAAACGAAGTCAGAATCATAAACCCCTCACGATTCGATCAGAATCTGTGATTTGGTGGTCCACGGGCTAACGCACCCCCGGCACAGGCAAAGATCCCACGCAAGCAGTGATCCAAACAACGATCCTGTGTTTGTTTCCCAAGAGTTGTAATTTTCATTTTGTTGTGTAAAAGAAGTCTTATAAAAAGGCTATCTCTTTTTTGAATTTATTGTAATCGTCTGAATATATAATGAATTCCATGACAAAACCAACTTTTGACGCAAACACTCCCTATGTTCATCAAGAAAAACAGACAGAGAACAAGATCTATCTCAACCAACAAATTGGACAATTTCAGGTGGGGTGGCCAGGGTTGCACAACCAACAGAAATTCAAAACTATAGGAGAAAGCCGAGTTTGCCTTTCAACTTCATGTCCTACAGGGATCCCTACATGGTCTGGATGTGACAAAATACCTTAGTATGTAGAATGTAAATGGTGGGTAATAAGAGGATGGACATTTGGCTCATCACCTTTCTTGCCTTCCCAAAAGTATTCTGACTTCTTTATACGCCCACGAAAACTTGATATTCGAGGTGTATCAGAAGGACCTAGTTTTTGTTAAAATCATGCACATTGATTGACAGTAATCCACTTGTGAAGAGCTGTATATATTGATTAGCAGAATGAATTTTGCTAAAGCTTCTACACATGTTGGCTACATGTTGGCTATTTAACAGTACATGGCGGACCATCCTGTGAACATTCATCAAGGTCATTTCGCATACTAAAAAAAGGATTTTGTCAGACTTAAAGTAGGAGAAGTGACTGTCTACTTCTGCCATTTTTTTATTTTTCCAAATATCTTATTTTCTTCAACCGGAGCACCAATCCTAGCAGAACCTCCCTCCCGCACGGTGCGGGAGGATCTGAGCCAAATAGGGGGGCAAGTAATGACCAAAATGCCCGTATTTTTTCCAAATATCTTATTTTCTCCGTTCACCCTTTCCCCGTATTTTTTAGCATCAACATGAACTGAATTATAATATAAAACTCCAGTAATAATTTCACAGATTCAAGAATCAAAAATGACTTATAAGATCATCTAGATCAACCAACTCAAGGACTGAATTGCCAACTAGAAATGAGCAATGCCCCCTTTATTCTCTAATCTCTATCCCCCTAAATTAAACAGGCACAAGATCCTATATTCAAACAAAATGAGAACAACAAAAGGAAAAAAAAAAAGAAATAACTGAATCGGAAAAACAAATCGGTAGAAAATCAAAATAAACCCTAACTGAGCATCAGATTCATACCTCTAGTAGACCCTAACAGAACGTTGAGATCCAACTTCGGAGCTTTCTATTTTTAGTTCGATTGAGTGAAGGGGCGAATGGAATTGCCCTGTTTTGGAACCCTTGTTCGTCTCTCGGGATGGGGGAGAAAGATGAAGTTTTGAGCAAAGAATTCAAGAATTGGGCGCGGAGCCCCTTGCACATTTATAAGGGGGACCAGGCGTCGAGCGCTTTTTTTTTCAATAAATAAATGGCGTTGAGAGCTCTTTGACAAACTTGGATTCACAGGTCTATAGGCCGTAATTTGAGTGTAATGTAGCTAGCCCAGCCCAGCCCAGCCCAGCCCAGAGCAATAGGAAACTTATATGTTTTTGTTAAATAAATTCTCTCTTTGTTTTGAAAATAAAGCCTCGTGTTATGCGCTCGTGCAAGTGATATTTGATGTGTGGTTTGAGAAAAACATTATTATTGCATTGCATGTTTATGTTTTTTACACTAGAAGATTTGATACCATAATATATCTTTAAGTGACCACTTTCATTTATTTATTTCCAGAGGACACTATTTATTATTATTTTTTCCCCTCTTCCTAAAGATGATAATTCAAACGAATTTTACATTTCTTACGTATGTGCATAGGACACTAGGAATAATAGGATTTAAATATATGGTCGTCCTTTAAAAAAAAGTTCACAAAGAGCGCACCTACTCACGCATCTAGGGGGGAAAAAAAAGAGGTTTTAGATAATTTCACGTTCTATGAGGCTGTGATAGGGGTGTGCTA
This sequence comes from Asparagus officinalis, assembly GCF_001876935.1. NCBI lineage: Eukaryota > Viridiplantae > Streptophyta > Magnoliopsida > Asparagales > Asparagaceae > Asparagus > Asparagus officinalis. The sequence continues at coordinate 8,462,888 of NC_033801.1, read as the reverse complement.
AACCGTATCCGTATCCGAGAAAATATATGTAACCGTATCCGTTAGGATACGAATATGGTTACTCAAATCTATAACCGATAGGATATGGTTACGGATATGATTTTGTAGTAAAATATCCGTATTCGTATCCGAAATATCCGAATACATATTAGTCATACTCTTACGATAGTTTCGATTCTTAGATTATGGATTTGTGATTAATTTTGATGATAAAGATGTCTAATCTTAACTTTTTAATTATAATGGACATATTAACAAACTCTTTTGTATCACATGAACTATGTTTTTCTCAATACTATCTAATTTTCTCATATATGTTTTCTATCTGAATGCATATCCGTTTATATATCCACATGTATATCCGTAACTGTATCTGATTTTAGCGAATATGATTATAATTTTTAGCGGATATGGTTATAATTTTTTTTTACTGAGGTATATCAATATCTGTATCCGTATCCGAAATGAGTAAACAGATATGAATATGATAAGCATCATATCCGAGCCGTACCCGGAGCGAATGCACCCCTAGGCTGTGATCATGTCTAAGTCCTAAGTCTAAAATTTGAATATTGAATCCACCTTCCACGCCTCGTCGACATCTGGGGATATTAATATACTATCATAGTCTCATAGATATTTTTAGATCCGATACATGTCACGTATCGTTGGGCTCTCTCTGGGTAGCGGCAATACCACAAGTGGGCCACAAAATGTATGATATCCTTTCATTACGCAGCATACGGGCCACTAATCACATTGGATCCATTAGATTTAATACTTAAGTAATTGGTACGATTAGTATTTTATTGATAATTTGGGATTGATTGTATCATCTCTGCGATCCTTCTACCTGTACATTTCAATGTGCCTAAAGGGCGTGCCCGGTAACTAGAAAGTAAATCATTTAAAATATCTAAGATAAAAAAATCAATATTTTTATAATATTTAAAAAATTTAAACGCAAATGCTAAAGGTCTATAGCGAGAGTATTTAGTTTAGAAAGACAGAGAGATAAATCAGGAAGAATTTAACTTGTAAAATATTAAAGACTCTACATCTAGATGAATAAAATTCCAAAATGCCGCTAAGACTACCAAAATTCAAGCAAGAATCTTTAAAGTTGAATAAAGAAAGAAAAAGTCATATGGGAAAGTACATTAAGATGAAATTAACAAAAACAAAAGTAAATTAATATGAACCGAAAATGGACGGTGTTTATGTTGCCCTAAGGATATTCTAGGCCCAAGAAAAAGATAGATAGGGACTACGCAACAGAATAATCTTTATTCTATTGGGCCATGTAATAATTCTGAGACATCATTACTTACGTAGATATTGACAATTTTTTTTATGAGATAAAAAATTCATGAATAATTAGCTAGGCATATACTAGCGACGTCCCAGTTATAATAAAAAAGGAGATAATTGTTAGTGTATCTACTGTTATTAAGTCTCCATATTAATTGTCATTATCAGCATGTTTTATCTGAAATAATTCATTACTGCTTTAAACTCTGCCTAATATCCTACTAAGCTGCCGATGATGTTGGATGTTGTTTCACGGCACCCCAACATATACATCTAAGTTTGACTTTGATAAATACTAACTCCACGTTAAAAATCATCACTCTCCAGTTAGTTAAATATCATCACGCTTAATGACAAATCCAATGCTTATCTTATTGCATATTTTCTCACTGTTTTTTAGTGTATTCTGTACAATTAAGTCATAGCAATTCTGTTTATCTCTCTCCAAATCTTGGAAGTAGGCAGATCTCAATGCTTGCCTTAAATAGAGGAGACTATCTCTCAAATTTAAATTACCCGTTTATAATTTAATGCAATTATCATTTATTTAAAAGTATATTTAGCAACTCATCTACCACGAATTATACACCTTTTGATTTTTTTTTTATTTAAGATAATTATAGTCGTCCCTTACATAGTTACATATGATAAAGATGAGAGTAAAAAGCATAATTGTCACTGTCTTTTTTTACAAGAGATCGAGAGGATCCAAAAAAATATAATTTTCACTGCCTATTTACAAATGTTAGACCAAAAAGAGATCGAAACTAATTACTCGATCTTCAAAATCTATCAAGAGCTGTGAATGTCCAATCTCACAATTGATTGACAACACTGTACTACTTAATCACCAGTATTTTTTTTTTGAGCCTGAGAAACAGGGTAGGATGCCATGTTCATTTAAATATATTGAAAAAAGATCAGAAGAGAAGAATACATCAGCTCTAGGTGGAGAGAGCACAGTAGGAGAAGTGAGTAGGGAGCAGACCATTGTCGTCACCTACTACACTTGACCTACTGTTCCCTACAGCTAGAGAAAAAACACTTCAGAAAGAAAAACAAAAGGGATTAAACAGCTACACTATTGTGCATAAAGACTTGAAAATGCTAGACACAGCTAGCAGCTAACCAAAAGGGGGCATCTTCACAAAACAAAAAGTTCTACTTCATGCTAGGACAAGAGACATAGGAGCTTAGTTGCAGGAAAAATTGTCCCCAGCATCTGTAGGGGTGTTCTTCTTAGCTAGCTCCAGGAATCCGAGATTGAGAGATGCCCTTCGAAGCCTCCTAGTCATCCTATCATCTCCTGTACCTTACCAGAAAATGGAAAACCTCGCTATATTAGAAGCAGTTTTGAGCGAGATTGGCTGAATATCTTTGAAAATTAGTGAATTTCTACAGAACCAGATCCACCAACAAAAACATGGCAACAGAATCTTCCATATGAAATTAGTGAATTTCTACAGAACCAGATCCACCAACAAAAACATGGCAACAGAATCTTCCATATGACTTTAATATCTGAGCAAATGACAGAACCAGATCCACCAACAAAAACATGGCAACAGAATCTTCCATATGACTTTAATATCTGAGCAAATGTTGGGAACTTTGTGGAGCAGAAGCAGATTTTCCATGTTTGTAGGCCAGCTGTTAGCTGGAAAGAGGGGGAGAAGGGAATTCCAAACATCACTAGCAAAAGGGCAGTGAATAAATAAATGATCGTGGGTTTCTGTTTCCCCATGACAGAAAGGACAAAGAGGGTCGTCGTTCCATCCTTTTTTGGTTAAATTATCTCTTATATTAAGCTTCCTTTTAGAAATAATCCAGAGATGGACTTTTACCTTTAAGGGAATGATGGATTTCCAAATCATGTTGAAGAACTGGGATTTTTGGCCCCCTGAAGTAACAAATGTATAAAAGGATTTTACAGTGAAAATACCCGTAGAGTAAAGAGGCCATTGTAAAACATCCTGCTCCGATGGACCACCTGGGTTAATATGCTCTAAGAGAGAGTGAAGCTTGAGAATGTATGCCCTTTCATTAGGGGAAATACCCCTTCTAATTAGCGGATGCCAATACCATGAATTATTTAGCCATCTGCTTTGAGAACCAATGCTGCAGTTTTTAGAGAGGGCTAGCTTATATGCATGAGGGAAGAGGCTGCTAAGAGTATTTGCTGAAGAGTATTTATCATGCCAAAAACTACCAGTGTTACCATCCCCAACATTCCATCTGACAATTTTAAAAAAGATGGGTTGAATGGAGAAAAGGTCTTGAAGAAATCTTGAAGATGACATCTTTGGTTGAAGAGCAAGAGGATTTGCTCCATTTTTAGAATAAATGGAGAAAAACACTTTACTGAGAAAAGAGGTTCTGTCGAGAATTTTCCAAATCCATTTAGAGATGAGGGCTGAGTTGAAAGAGGGAATATCAATCACCCCAATCCCTCCTTCTTCCTTAGATTTGTAAACTGTTCCCCAGTTGATAAGGCATTTAGTTCTAGAGAAACTGTGGCTGCCATTCCAGAGGAAATTTCTTCTGATTTTGTCTATGGCCTTAATGACCCATTTTGGCAGCTTAAAAAAAGACATATAGTAGAGAGGGATGGAGGAGAGGACAGAGTTCAGAAGAGTTAGCCTACCTCCGATGGAGAGAGTTTTGTTTTTCCATAAGGATAGCTTCTTTTTGAATGATTCTAGGAGAGGTTACCACTCTCTTTTAGATAGAGAACCTCTTTTCAGAGGAAGTCCCAGGTAAGAAAAAGGGAGGGAACCGACAGAGCATCCGAGAATCTCAGCCAGTGAATTGCCTTTATGGGGGATTTTGCCAAGATAGAAGAGGTTAGATTTCTGTTGATTTGCACAGAGCCCTGAAATGCTAGTAAAGATGGAGAGGATAGTCTTGAGGGTAACCATATCAGAGGAGTTGGCCCTAGAGAAGATGATTGTGTCATCCGCAAACTGAATGGTTCTAATGGAATTGAGATTACCTCTCAAGTTGAGGTTAGAAAGGTCTCCAGAGGCTGCGCTGCATTTGAGCATCTGACTGAGGACATCCGCCACTAGCAGAAAAAGAAGGGGAGAGAGAGGATCGCCTTGTTTAAGGCCCCTGAAACATTTGAAATAGGAGGTTGGAGAACCGTTTACCAAGACAGCTGATTTGGATGAAGAGATGATATGATGGATCCAGGAACACCACTTGGGGCCAAAGCCTCTGGTATCAAGAAGAGATAGAAGAAAAGACTAGTTAACACAATCAAAAGCCTTATAAAATCAACTTTAATGGCACAAACATCTTTTTTCCCAGAAGAGCAGAAGTTTATCATTTCGTGGCCTAAAAGAAAGGAGTCCAGAGAAGATTTGCCTGATTGGAAAGCCGATTGAGAGTTGTCAATGAGAAGGTGGATGACTTTTCTAAGCCTGTTTGCCAAGACTTTGGAAAAAATCTTGCAAGAGCTGTTAATCAAGCTTATAGGCCGAAAATCTATAGGGGAGTTAGCATCATCCTTTTTGGGAATGAGACAAATGAAAGAATAATTAATATTGTGGAGAGATTGAGGATGAGAGTATAATCCTTGAATGAAGTCAATGACATCAGATTTTAAAACAGTCCAGAACTTTTGATAAAACAGAATGGGAAGACCATCAGGTCCTGGGGATTTATCTGGGTGAAGCCCAAAAACAGCCTTAGTGATTTCCTGCGGAGAGAAAGGAAGCTCAAGGAAAGATAGATCTATGTGCTCTTGAGGGTATAAAAGGTTCTAGTTGGGTCTCAGACTGGAGACTTGGGGATTGCTGAAGAGGTTCGAGAAGAAAGTGAGAAAAGATTGTTTGATATCACTATCTGAGGAGATGAAAGAGTCATTGATAAGGAGGTGAGGGATGAAATTTTTTCTGCGGTGGTATGATGCTACTTTATGGAAAAAAGCTGAATTATTGTCTCCTTCTTTCAGCCACTGAACACGGGATCTTTGCTTCCATTTGATCTCTTCAGCATTTGCAAGAGAGAGGACCCGATCCTTTAAATCAGATCTAAGTTGAGATTCAAAGGAGGATAGATTCCTGGACTCTTCACTGATATTTAGGGAATGAATTTGAGCCATAAGATATGAGTTTAAGCTTGAAAGGAAGGGACATCTGGCGCTCACCCCTCGAAGAGAAGGAAGACCAGCTTGATTCTATGAAGGAGTGAAAAGAGGGGATAGATAACTACATCTTTTCAAATCTGAAGGGAGGGGGGAGGAAAGGGGAGTTGGTATCCAGCATAATTGGACAATGATCTGAACATTGAGCTGGATAAGCAAATTGAACCATGAGAGGAAAGTTTGCTTCAAAATCCAACGAAACCAAAAATCTGTCCAATCTAGCTAAAGATGGAGGGGATCTATGGTTGGACCAGGTGAATTTTCTGCCACTTAGAGGGAGGTCGATAAGATTGACAGAGTCGATGAGACGCTAGAAAGATTTAATATCTCTAATGGAGCTAGAGCGACCACGCCCTCGGGATGGAGCAGGTGAACAGGAGAGGCGACAGGAGAACAGCGCAGGAGGCGGTTCGTGTTCCAAGAAGGCGACTGGTCTCCATCAGCGACGGTAAGATCACCATCTCTCCGCATTTCTCTTCCTCTTCGTCTCCAGCTCCAACCCTCGCCCATCCTCCATCCACATCTCAACATCCAAAGCCTCCTCTTCCATCCGGTTCTCTTCCTCTCCGTCACCCCCAGATCAAAGATCCCACTCCTAAACCATCTTTCGCTGAGATTCTGAAGGGTGCTAAGCACACCCTACCCCTTCCCGTCCTTCCCCCTCCTTCAAAAGGTATCCTTCCCTCACCAGACTCGGGCTGGACCACAGTGTCATTCAAAAGGAGGTCAAAAAGATCGAGATCTCCTACCTCCTTCCCGAAGCCTTTTCTCCCCCAAAAGATTCCAAGGTGCTTTCTTTGTGGGAAATCAGATCACATGGCGAACAAGTGCTCTCTTGGAGTGTTCAAATGCTTTGCCTGCAATCATGTTGGTCACACTTCTGTTAGTTGCCCTAACAAAAAGCAACCTCCTTTGATCAGCATTCCTCCTCAACAATCCTCACCCTCTCCACCTCCTCTTTTTCTACCAAAGGTTTCTCTCCCCCCATCAGTCAGTTCGAGTTTGGTAGAGTTCTCGAGATATGCCCATTTCCAGATCCAAGTTGGTAAAACCTCTTTTGCGGAGCTGGTAGAGAATTTGGAGCTCCATCTCAAGGTAGAAAAATGGGTCTATGTGATCAGGCAAACTTCAGAAAATTCATATTTTATCCAGTTCCCTGATGCAGAGACACTGGACTATGCCTGCTCCAAACCATTCTTCAGTATGGGTAATTTTGGTGGAATTTTCTCTCCTTGGTCAGAGTCAGTTGGCCTCAAAGTTTTACCAAAGTTTTTTTTATGTTTGGGTGGAAGTTCTTGGCCTCCCAATTCACCTTTGGGATTCAGAGTTCATTTCAAACATCCTTGTGGACATAGGTGATGTTATTGCCTTCTCCGATGATGTTATGCTCAAAAAATAAGCCCTAGCTTGTAAAGCGATGCTGCATGTTAGGGATCCCTCAGAAATCCCCCAGAAAGTTATCTTTAGGTATGAATTAGACAATAGAGTCCACATCTTGGAAGGGTCGGTCAAACTGAGAGTGGTTGGCGACCCCTTGCCAGCGGATAAAGACAGAGATCGTGATCTTTTTGAAGCTTTTGTCCGTAAAGAAGGAGCCCCACCCCCCCTCCACTAAGGTCCAGTCTTCTCAATGGCACATCTAGAGAAATTTGTCCCCTTCTTTGAAGCCCAACCAGCCTGACAACAAAGGAAAAAGCCTTATGGTGGAGGCCGGAGGCTCAAACCTTCCTTCTAACCAAGCAGCAGCTCCAGCAGTTCCGCCAGAACTTATGGCCGTCTCTTTCAAAGGCATCACGATCGACATCTCTAAAGACTCCTGGTCCATTCTCAAAGCAGCATTTCCCCACCTGGTAGACGCTCCATCTCTATCTCCTAAAGATGATATAGCCATCCAGATCAGCTCTTCAGACTCCATGGATATTGCATCCTCCTCCGATATTCCTCCAGGATTCGAAACTGCAAAAAGAAAGCCCAAGCCGGCTAAGAAGAAAGTTGCTAGCAGCCACCCTTTGCCTCTGCCTTTCAAGAAACATCTCGCCATGCTAAAGAAGGGTAAGTATTCAGGTACTTCTAAACCGAAATCCTCTTCCTCTGTATCTACTCCTCCTATCCTTTCATCTGTCCTGGAGTTTTTGGAGGAGATCTCTGTGAACTGTGGTATCCTCGAACCGGTGGATCCATCAGGTTTGATAGAGATCCAAAATAGGTTGTCTAGAGGGGCCCTTCCTCTTTGAGCCCCCTTCTTTCTTCCTAAGTTACCTTCCATTGGTAATCATGCGTATTGGATCTTGGAATGTTCGTGGGTTAAATAATCTAGCTAAGCGTAGGTTGGTTAGGGAGTGCCTTTCTCTTGCCAATGTCAATCTGGTAGGTCTGCAGGGATCTAAAATTTCAGCCCCTAGCCCTTCAGTTCTTAAATCCTTGGGGGGTATTTTCATCACATCATGGGTATCTCTTGATGCTATAGACTCGAGAGGGGGAGTCCTCCTGGGATGGAACGAGGATATTTTCTCCTGCTCCTCCTCGTCTTCTGACCTTTTCTCTGTTTCGGCAACCCTTACTCATAAATCATCCAATTGGAGCTTTGTTGCAACTTCCATATATGCTCCTTGTGATCCTTCTGAGAAGGAGGTATGTTGGTGGAAAATTGAAAGGATTAGAGGCTCCCATGCCTTGCCGTGGGTTGTTTTTGGAGACTTAATCACCAATATTGTGTTACACTTTTTATATATCTAACAATATCAGCGATTTTTGAGGCTTGAAAGCAAGTTAAAAAATAATAATAAAAAAAGCAAAACAAACAAAAATGCTAGAGCTAGTTAAATTAAATACAGTAATATGGTAAACACTTGTCGAAATAGAAAGATACTATATATCACACAACTATTAATTAAGATGCTACACACAGTGTAATTAATTCTCGAAATAGGAAAAATTATAGTTATTATCCTAGCATCTCCTTGTACATCAACAGAGAGTCAAGCCTCTGCAGCTTCAGCTGCTGCCTAAACCTATTAATAAAATCATCCGCCTTCGCATCCACCTCCTCGTCCACCATCTCCGGCGATCTTTCGTGTTATGTTGCAGTTCTCATCGGGTTCGGGCTCGGGGTTGGATTCGGGTTCGGGCTGAGTTTCTGATTCGGGTTCGGGTGTTTCGACGGTTTGGGGTTCGGTTGGGCGGTGAGAGGAGTAGAGGTTGAAGGATTTGAGGCGCTCGAAGAGGAGGGAAGAAGGGGAGCGGGAGAGCTTGGGAGCGGGCCCGGCTTCGTTGCGGGGCCCACGGGAGGAGATGAAAGCAATGGTGCCGATGACGAGGTTGAGGAGGAGGAAGAGGACGGAGGGGGTGAGGAGGCCGCGGACTGACGAGAGATCCATACAAATCTTTGGGGTTTTTTCTTTCTTGGATAGATTTTTTTTTGTTTTTTTGGGAGGGGTGCGAGAGAGAGGACGGTGGAGGTGGGTGTGGTGGGGGGTTATATAAGGGCGGGAAGGACACGTGGCGGGAGCATGTGGTGTACAGTGGGGAAAGCGGACGAGGAGTTAAGGATGCCCATTTGGGACGTTACCATAGCAAATTAAAAGCTATGGAAACGGTTGTGGCGAAGGGAAAAAAAAATTGAAAAATGCTTCCAGTCCCCAAAAGCTAAGGAAACGTGCTTCCCACCCCCAAGACTTTGTTAACGGGTGTTTTACCCCCAAAAATAAAGATTCTGTTCTCTGAGCTCCCAAAACACAAAACTCAAAACATTAAAATATGTGAAGACCATAATACCCTTCTCTCTCTCTTTCTTTTTTTATTAAAATATGATGAGCAGACCATAATACCCTTCTCTCTCTCTTTCTTTTTTTATTAAAATATGATGAGCATTATTTTATTATTTTTGTTTTCTCTCTCTTTATCATTATATTTTATTATTTTTGTTTTCTCTCTCTTTATCATGAAGTATTGAGATGATAGTTGAAATGATTGATGAGGATTGTTTTATTATTTTTGTTTTTTATTATTTTGGTTGTTTGTATTGGGAGATTGTTAAAGTTACAGGTTAATTGTTAATGTTACGAATTAATTGTTAATGTTACGGGTCAATTATTAAGGTTATGAATCCTCTCTCTCTCCTTCTATTTTTATTAAAATTAATATGATGAGGATTATTTTATTATTTTTGTTTTCTCTCTCTCTTTATCATGATGTACTAAGATGATAGTTGAAATGATTGATGAGGATTATTTTATTATTTTTATTTTTTATTATTTTGGTTATTTGTATTGGGAGATTGTTAAAGTTACGGGTTAATTGTTAATGTTACGGGTCAATTGTTAAGGTTATGAATCCTCTCTCTCTCTCTCTATCATGATGTTTCTTTGATGATATTGAAATGATTAAAGAGAATTATTATTTTATTATTTTCGTTTTTTATTCTTTTTGTATTTTTAGAATATTCGTTGTTAAGGATAATGGTTGGTTGTAAAGGTTATGCATTGATTGTTAATGTTACGGGTTGGTTGTTAAGGTTACGGGTTTATTGTTAAGGTTATGGGTTTGTTGTGTAGGTTACGGATTTATTGTTAAGGTTACGGGTTGGTTGTTAAGGTTACGGGTTTATTGTTAAGGTTATGGGTTTGTTGTGTAGGTTATGGGTTGGTTGTTAAGGTTACGGGTTTATTGTTAAGGTTATGGGTTTGTTGTGTAGGTTACGGATTTGTTGTTAAGGTTACGGGCTTAATTGTTAAGGTTATGAGTTTAATTGTTAAGGTTACGGGTTTAATTGTTAAGGTTACGGGTTTAATTGTTACGGTTACAGTTTATTAATTGTTAATGTTATGGTTTAATTGTTAAGGTTACGGGTTTAGTTAAGGTTATGAGTTTAATTGTTACGGTTACAGGTTTAATTAAGGTTATGAGTTTAATTGTTACGGTTACGGGTTTAATTGTTAAGGTTACGGGTTTAATTGTTAAGGTTACGGGTCAATTGTTAAGGTTATAGATCCCTTCTCTCTCTCCCTCGTAACCTTAACAATTAAACCCGTAACCTTAACAATTAAACCCGTAACCTTAATAATTAAACCGTAACATTAACAATTAAACCAGTAATCTTAACAATTAAACCAGTAATCTTAACAATTAAACTCATAACCTTAACAATTAAACCGTAACCTTAACAATTAAACCGTAACCTTAACAATTAAACCCGTAACCTAAACAATTAAAAACGTAACCGTAATAATTAAACCCGTAACTTTAACAATTAAAACCGTAATCTTAACAATTAAACCCGTAACCTTAACAATTAAACCCGTAACCTTAACAATTAAACCGTAACCTTAACAATTAATAAACCGTAACCTTAACAATTAAACCCGTAACCTTAACAATTAAACACGTAACCTTAATAATTAAGCCCGTAACCTTAACAATTAAGCCCGTAACCTTAACAATAAATTCGTAACCTACACAACAAACTCATAACCTTAACAACAAACCCTTAATCTTAACAACTAACCCGTAACCTTAACAATCAATGCATAACCTTTACAACCAACCATTATCCTTAACAACGAATATTCTAAAAATACAAAAAGAATAAAAAATGAAAATAAAAAAATAATAATTCTCTTTAATCATTTCAATATCATCAAAGAAACATCATGATAAAGAGAGAGAGAAAGAGAAAGAGAGAGAGAGAGAGAGAGAGAGAGAGAGAGAGAGAGGATTCATAACCTTAACAATTGACCCGTAACATTAACAATTAATTCGTAACCTTAACAATTAACCCGTAACTTTAACAATCTCCCAATACAAACAACCAAAATAATAAAAAATGAAAATAATAAAATAATCCTCATCAATCATTTTAACTATCATCTCAATACTTCATGATAAAGAGAGAGAGAAAACAAAAATAATAAAATAATACTCATCATATTTTAATAAAAAAAGAAGGAGAGAGAGGATTCATAACCTTAACAATTGACCCGTAACATTAACAATTAATTCATAACATTAACAATTAACCCGTAACTTTAACAATCTCCCAATACAAACAACCAAAATAATAAAAAATAAAAATAAAAAAATAATCATCATCAATCATTTTAACTATCATCTCAATACTTCATGATAAAGAGAGAGAGAAAACAAAAATAATAAAATAATGCTCATCATATTTTAATAAAAAAAGAAGGGTATTATGGTCTTCACATATTTTAATGTCTTGGGTTTTATGTTTTGGGGGTTCAGAGAACATAATCTTTATTTTTGGGGGTAAAACACCCATTGACAAAGTCTTGAGGGTGGGAAGCACGTTTTCTTAGCTTTTGGGGGCTGGAAGCATTTTTCTCAAAAAAAATCATATCGCTTCTTATAATAATCTTAACTTATAATGAGAAACAAAACGATAATATTGAGGTATTATTAGTATCTAATTGTATACATTTAAGGGTGTGTTTGGTTAGAGAGTGCTAGAACTACAGATGTAGCTGCTACATTATCATTGGTGTATTTAGACTGACATAGTTGGAACATTATGTTGTTCCAACAACATTTATGAATGTTTGGTTGGTTATAGTTACAACACGAAATAGTGTTACAATGCTCATATATATAAGCTAAAAATGAGAGTGTTGCATCCACACTCAAATTGTATAGTGCTGCAACAACATTTGAGTTGCAACTACATGCATGTGAACTCAAAATTTGAGTTGTAACTCACGTAGATACAGCTACATTTGTGATTACAATATCCTCTAACTAGACACACCTAAAGAGGGTTCAGTTGAGCTGTTAAGCTACCTATTAGTAGAAAGAAAAATTCCTCAAGGACCCAAAATATGAGACCAATAGGAGGGACAAGTGAGGTGTCCACCTCCTATTGGATAATGAGTTGGCCATCATTAATGATGATCAACTCATTATCTAATAGGAGGTGGACACCTCACTTGTCCCCCTATTGGTCTTATATTTTGGGTCTCTGTAGCAAAGCTCTAGTAGAAAGCCCGGTCTCAGGTTTGATTTTTTTGAGAAGCACCCATAAAAATTAATTTCTTGTGATGCCCGAGGCTATGCATTTG
>NC_033801.1:8405834-8450349 GCF_001876935.1 Asparagus officinalis | reverse complement strand
AAAGATCATGGGGGAAGTTCCCTCATAAAAAAAAATCCATATTAATGTAGTGACATGTTTATTAGTCAATATATTCGCAATTGTTGTGATGGAGAGTGATCACAGTAAATCTGCTAAAAGATATTAATCATTAATGTGATCGTTAGTTATTTTCTTCTCTTTCTATAAACATTATGATCTATGGACGTCTTTGTAGAAAGATTCTACAAGACTACCATGTCCATCTTTGTTGTTTTCGTATTTAAAAATTATAAATGTATCATTCAAAAATATTCTAGACATACATCTTCTTTGTCGACAGGGTGAGAATTAATTACAAATACTCTTAAAACTTTATGGTACCGTTTGGTAAAGGTTAAGTGAGGATTAAGAAGATTTAACCTCTCACTTAACCCGCCAAACACAAAAAATCTATACAATGGTTAAAGTGAGTTAACCATCTATAATTTACTAAACATAAAAAATATAGAAGAGCTAAGCTATAACCCCTATGGAGGGATTAAAATGAGTTAACCCCTCAAAATGAGGGATTTACTAATACTCTTATTTAGAAGGATTAAGAGTTAACCCTTCTAATTATAAAGAAAATAGTCAAAATTATTGTTATTCCCAAACACAAAAACTGATCATAATGGCTAAAATAAAACTTATTTAACAAGTCAATAATTTAGTCTTTCAGATTATCGAATGAGTTAAGTACATTAATCCTTCTATTTAACCTCTCTTTCTTAACCCTTTACCAAACGGGGGCTCATATTATCGAATGTGCTAAGTACATTAATCCTTCTATTTAACTTCTCTTTCTTAACCCTTTGCCAAACGGGGGCTCAGATTATCGAATGGACTAAGTATATTAATCTTTCTATTTAACCCCTCTTCCTTAACCCTTTAACAAATGGCCGGGGGGCTATTTGTCTAGAAAAAATAAAAACTGTAACTCTCTTATTAAGACTTTAACTGCACGTCCTAAATGGTACGAAAGATCATGGGGGAAGTTCCCTCATAAAAAATCCATATTAATGTAGTGACATGTTTATTAGTCAATATATTCGCAATTGTTGTGATAGAGAGTGATCACAGTAAATCTGCTAAAAGATATTAATCATTGTGATCGTTAGTTATTTTATTCTCTTTCTATAAACATTATGATCTATGGACGTCTTTGTAGGAAGATTCTACAAGACTACCATGTCCATCTTTGTTGTTTTCGTATTTAAAAATTATAAATGTATCATTCAAAAATATTCTAGAAATACATCTTCTTGTCGACAGGTGAGAATTAATTACAAATACTCTTAAAACATTATTTGTCTAGAAAAAATAAAAACTGCAACTCTCTTATTAAGACTTTAACTGTGTACGTCCTCAATGAAGAATATATTTTATGGATATATTTAATTTCTTTAAATATTTTCTCATTTCATCTTTAATGTTAAAGTTTTCATGTATTATTACATATTTTCTCGATTCCATGTTACACCTGATTGAATTTAGTAAGTAGTTTTAGATTAACGAAGCATTCAATCTAGCTGATTATTGGGAATAGAGTATGGATGTTAGATCGAAAATAGGTTTAACTATCTCATAATTTTTGCTCACATAGTATAGTGCTTTAATTTCTATAATTTTCTTATAAAGTTGATAAAAAAAATTGTTGTAAACATTTTTTAAAATGAAATAATTAAAAAGACCATCTTAAAATTCTAAAATACACAAATTTTTGATAACATGTTTCCATAACTTGTGAGTGTGTTAGCAGCTATGAGGATGAGATTAGCAATGACATCTCTGAAAATAAGCTGATACGCACTCGAAGGGCTGCTCAAAACTTAAAGCTGCAGGACCTTGTAAAGTCCAACATCGAAGGAGATTACGACGATAACTTCTCTGATGCTCGTTGATACTCTTCGTTTTGGAAGGTTTCCCGATCAAGACGTAGTCTCAGTTCTTCTTTCTATTTTTGCTGGTGAAGCTTCTCACTCTCCAGTCGTTCAGCTGACGAGTGTCAGTGCTGTGTATGACTCTGGGTTTGTAGCTCTTTGTGAATATGCACTCTTGTAGTATGTATTATCAGACAGTGTGTTGTTTTTGTTTTTTGGGTCTTGGTTGAGGGATCTTAGTAAGGAGAGTCTGGTAGGTGACGACAAGATCCGCTCCTTACCAACCTCCTCTTTATTTAGATCCTTTCCATAGGCCTATTGTGAGTCGTTTCTTTCTTATTTCCTCTGTTAATTCCTATGCTTTTATATATATATATATATATATATAGCGAAATGAAAAATACTAATTAAATAAAACACCTTATGTTTATAGAATGTGAACAATTTGAGGGTGAGTAATATCATGAAGCATTAAACAACTTATTTCTTTTATTTGCGGGCCAATGTCACGTTGTGCACGGCAGAGTACATCAACGGGTGGGTTCGGTCCGTGTGTTGGGTCAACAAGTGGTAAGTAGACGGAGGGAAGAAAAAAATCGCTTGAATACAAAATAAATAAATAAATAACAGATCCAATGACTACAGCTCAGCTCGCGAAAACTTAAATTTAATTCAGTAAGCACGAGGAGAGAAGGGGAAGTAAAAGCCAAGTCTGCAAAGAGAAGTGACTTTATGGTAGGAGTCGGTGGATGATTATGAATCATTTGACTTAATTTCATTCATTTTATACGCGTCACGCTAAGCTCAGGAGAGCAGTTACCCATCAGAATTTGATCTGTATTGGATAAAAGTGAACTAACAGAGTGGAATTCCTATCAGAGCCTCCTATAACGTGGCCTAAGCCCAACCAATTAACCATGTAGGGAGACATTAATTGAAATATCAAAATTGTCACATATTTGTAAGGCTCGAAGGTCATGCATAATCCCAACAATACTGGGAGCAATGAAATAACAAAACTGTCCCCTACAAGATCTCAGTGCGTAGGGTTCAGAATGCCCCATATGGGTAATACATACGGCATGCATAATCACTGCAGCAGAGTGATAACTTTTAAAACTTGGCTTACATCAAACTACAATCTATATATTTTTTTAAAAAAAAATAAAAATTTAAAAAAATAAAGAACAAGAAATCGTATAATAATACAATAAATCTAATTAACCGTGTCTCAAAGTGAGATATTATCATCTATTGCTTGTCCAATTTTCTTTTTTATTTAATACATTATTTTAGTGGTTTTAAAAGAATGATTAGAGTTTTGACTTTCTGAATACTTATCAAGTATGACAAAGACATATCTTGTTTAAAAAAATATGCTGTTGAAATAAGAGTGCGTGGCCTGAGGAGTCAGATTCAATTACCACAACCCTTATCCCTCATTCCAATTTTAAAGGATGAGAATAGGCCACAAGGCCACAAGAGATTTCCAACATTGTGACAGTGAGCTTCAAAATAATAATAGAAATATCCATTGAAACTAAAATTAACAGTTAGGATAATATGTATATACATAGCAATTCTCATTATAGAAAAAAACTAAAATGACAATATAGTTAAAAAAATTCTAATGTAGGTGGCTTGGGCTAAATTTCAATTCATAATTCATAATCATATCATATTATATCATACTCTCTTTAAAAGCACGAGTTTGGAAAAAAATTTTGGTAGACAAAAATACCATTGAAATTCAAATTAATCCATTAAGTAAGAGTAAGTTGATAAATTAATGAGTTCTTATTGGATATACATAGTATGAAGATAATGATATAGTTTAAATTGAAATGTAAATCTAAATGAATTTATTAAATGCCAAATTTACAAATGTATACAAGATGATGACGTATATACAAAAACCAAACAAATTAGTGAGACAAATAATTTCTGCTGCAGAGGTTGAACCCCGGAACAATGCAGACCTACAAATGTACATAATATGGACGGAGTATTTGCAAAATCCACCAAACAAATTAAAGAGACAAAATCGTTTTGAAAATTATAAAAAAGAAAAATTAAAATAAACGACTACGATATGATGACATAACGTGGCGATCTCTCACCAACTAAAATTCAAGTAATTCACGACACTGCATAATTAGTTTCAAAGTTTAATTATACTATTATTATTTAAATATAACTCTATTTACAATTGTTATCCTCTCATATGCAACATCACATACCAATGTTTATATGCCAAGAAACTACAACAATTTCAGTAACACTTTTATCTCCTTCTACATGTATTTACCTTTGTTATTTCTTCTTATTAGATTAGATTAGATTATTTTAAAACAATTAATTATATTGTATATTTGATCTTCTTTTCATATCAAGAAATATGAACAATTTTTACAGCACTTTCATCTATTTCCTTTTTATTAGATTAGATTATTTTAAAGCAAATAATTATATTGTATATTTGATCTTTTTCATATTAGAAATTATAATAATTTTCATAGCACTTTTATCTCCTTCAACATATATGTGCTTTTGCTATTTTCTTCTTATTAGATTAGATTAGATTAGATTTTTATAAATTGTGAATTATAAAATTGCAATAATTTTTACATCATTTTCATCTATTTTCTTCGTATTAGATTAGATTAGATTGTTTTAAAGCAATTACTTATATTGTATGTTTTTTAGATCACAGAATTTAATTATACTATTATTATTTAAACAGATACTATTTGTATAAAAATCAAAGAGAATCTCACACATATCTTAAATCTCAATGCTAATTGTAATATTTACACATGGGTGTTGGTTAAAATAAATTTTATGTATGAGCTTAACTTATATATTCCTACTTTAACCGGATTAGATAATTTAATTTTTTTAACACCCACCACAAAACCAAAAGAGAGTAGCAATGCTATATATATATATTGAAGAAAACAACTTAACTTGGATATGTGGCTATATTATAGATAGAAACGGAAAAGGGTGGTTTTGAAAATATTGAGTGTGTAGGGGAAATTAATATAGTTTTTGTTTGTGTTGTTTTCTTCATTAATATATATATATATATATATATATATATATATATATATATACACACACACACACAAATATCACACATATTTTAGATCTCAATGCCAATTATAATATTTACACATGGGTGTTGGTTAAAATAAATTTCATGTATGGGCTTAACATATATGATTCTACTTTAACCGGATTATATAATTTAATTTTTGTAACACCCAAACTCTTCCACAAAATCAAAAGAGAGTAGCAATGTTATAGCTATATATATATCTACAGAACCACAGATATCTTGAAAATGAACGAAGAAAACCACACAAACAAAAACCATATTAATTACCCACACACACCCACTATTTTCAAAACCACCATTCTCCATCTCCATCTATTATATATCCACATACCAATTTAAGCTGCTGAAGTTTCCCCTCACCAACTTCACCATTCTCCAAATCCTTTGTACTTAAATTGTATAACATTCATTACGATGAGGACTCACATGGGTCCTTTGCCTGCTTTGAACGTCCAACAAAAATAATAATGTACTAAGCATTGTAATTAGTTAATAATGAGATCCTATCATTATAAATAAACTAAATAAAGATTAATAATTCTTAAGAATGTACTATGTTACCCTATCTTCCCTTGCAAACTTGTTAGTTGTTTATTTCTGGTCCGAAGAGATTTTCAAAATTAATCATCTATTTCATAAAATATTTAAATAAAATTTATTGAAAATGCAACAAACCATATTTATAGATTTTAACTTAAAACAAATCAGACTTATTTTATAGTAAAAAAATAAAAAAAATACTTTTAATATTTAACCACTTGCGTTACACAAGAACTAGTCATAATAAAAAAATGAGAGGAGCAAAGAAGAAATCAGGGTAAAGCCTGTATGTATTAGCTCTAGAAATTTTGGCTCACGTCAGGCCTCACAAGCACACAGGCTCTATATAATTGGGCCCACGTAGCACAGTATCTAGCACTCATATTCCGAAAGAAATAGAAACAACCTTTGCCTTATCTCGAGAAACTTAAGAATAAAAATCACATATCACAAATTTTGCTTTGAAAGGAGATGGCCAACCTCCTTGTGTCCAGACCCAAGCCTTGCATGTGCATCAAAACTCAACCTCGTCTCCTCTCTTCTCTCCTCTCAACCCACTCCATGGCCATGACCTTAAGCTTCATCCCTGGAATTACTATCTTGCCCTCTAGATACCCAAACCCTTTATTCACAAAACCCAGATGCTCTTTTGCTACAAAAGCTAGTTCCCAAGTCTCCAATGGGACAATTAAAGGTACCCTTTTCACCAAATTCGGTTAATTTTACACTTATTCTTGTTTCAGTGATAATACTTGTTTCTGTCATAATTTGCAATTTAGGCAATTGGGTGTCTTTGATTGCCAATGGTGGTATTGCATTTCAATTTATGTTTTATTTTCTTTCATAGTTGATGTCGATCTAGTGATAATTCCAAGTTAGTTGCATTTTATTGTAAATTAAACCTATGGGATTGATTACACCTGGTTGTTGAAGTTTAGGGAGTACATTGTCAACTAAGGTTAAATTAGAAAGGAGTAATGACGTAATTTAGTTATTGGGGTTATTTTTGATGCCCCAGTACTTGTTCATAGATCAATACTAAAGAAGCAAAGCAATCAAGAAAAGGGGCAAAAAAGTAAATAATGATTATGAGAGAAGGCAGGAAAAGTTTGGATTAAAATCGGATCCGATGCTTTTAACTATCTATTTGGTACTTAATATGTGGTTGAACTTCTCTCTACAAATTTGCATGCTTGGAAGTATATATATTTACATACGTAGAGTGAGAAATTAAATGGAGAATTATCATTACATTATATAAAAGTCTAATCGTATAAAACTTGTTATCGTTTAATAAAAGGAAAATGGTTATGAGGTGGCAACTCGCTTTACTAAACAAACTGCCGGACTAATGGTGAGGCTGACCTTGCTAGTCTCTGATCTCTTGATGGATCATTCTTCTAAATGAGGTAGTCGATCAACTCATTATTGCCAAATATGTTATGTAACCTTTTAAAATAACATACGGCTACAATGCATGCAATTTATTTGATACATGCCTTGCCCTCTTAAGAGAAACCTCCTCAGCATCTTCATATGTCCATAAACTCTTTCTTCTAATTGCTTGGCAATTCTGTATGTTTGCTTAATGATTTTGCTCTGAATTCACCAGGGGATGGATTTCCCGAGCGTGTTGGATTTTTAGGTCTTGGAATTATGGGATCTCCAATGGCAAAAAACCTCTTAAAGGCTGGGTAATTTTGATTCTCTCTTATTTTCTTTACAGAGGTTGATAGTGTGATTCTCATTTTGGTTGAAACAGCAAGTGAAAAATACAGTTATCAAGAGATAGTTAATATTTAAGATTGATCCTCATTGGTTGTGTAAATTAATGTTTCTTACTGGGCTCTAATGTGCTTTCTACAATTGCTTTGCTTGAATAAAAATAGGCTAAAATTTTCCCGAAAATAGTTTATTTTGGTGTGATAAACTAAATATGCACAAAAATGAGATGTAGATAGAAGTAGCTTTCATACTGCCCATAGTTTATTGGAAGACAATGCCCAAATTTCCCCCGTGTTTTCCCCTCTTCCTTTAATCACAATTACAACAAGAGAAGATTATGCTCCTGTATGCATTTTATTTTAACTGTTTATCTTACCAGCGATTTTAAATTTGTGTTTTGATGGTTGATTTTCTGGTAAACCCATCCTGAAAATTATTTTATTTCATGACACAATTTTCTTACGCATTGCCGAGAGTGCTTTAGTTTCCCAAATTTGATGTTTTGAAGGTATTTGCAATATGATCAAGGTTTTGGTATGTTTGTTTTCTGAATTCAACATGCATTTCTATATTATTTGAGTTCATTTTTTCTTTCTGTTCCTGTAGATGTGATGTTACTGTCTGGAATAGAACCAAGAGCAAGTGTGACCAGCTGATCAACCTTGGTGCAAAGTATGTTGTACATATCTTTTCTTTCACAGATTTTTTTACTTGTTCTCTAGTCCCTCGATTTGGTAGCCCTAGCCCATCTTTCCGTGCTTGTATTTCAGATGCTCATTCTCGGCCCAGTGAAGTCTCCTCTTCAGAAACAACACTTTCTTTCTGTTAAGTTGTGTACATATACAGAAAAACTTCACCTTAGCCTAATAAAACTAAATTCATTTTTTCGTATAGACTTCGTGCAAGTTTCCCTCAATATAAGATATATCTTGTTATTTTGGAAATATGTTTATGCCATTTAGGTACTTATATGTTGATGCATCTCTGTGATGACTGGTTCTTTTTATTATCGGACATATTTAATTGAAATTCCTTCTTGCTTGCAGATATGAGTCTTCACCAGCAGAAGTTGCATCATCATGCAACGTGACATTTGCAATGCTCGCTGACCCTGAAAGTGCAGTATGTATATTTTGTTTGATCCATAAATTTATATTAGTGCTGATTTGGGATAACTAGCAGTCTCAATTCATAGATTGATGTTGCATATGGAATAAATGGAGTTGCTGAAGGAATTGGGCCGGGAAAAGGGTAAATGCCCAACACTTCTTTGTACACATTTGACATTTCAAATATCAGTTCATTTCAATTGTGATTGTTTGCGTTAAAAGTTGCTTCCATTGATAATTCTATTGAACTTTGGTCGTTTACAACGAATTACAATGAAAAAATTAGAAAATTACAACTCTTGAGAAACTAACACAGAAGTCGTTTATCGAATCCTGTTTTTGTGGGACTTTACCTGTGCCGGGAACGCTTTGGTTCGTGGACCGCCGAATCACAGATCGTGAAGGGGGTTTAATAATTCTGACTTCGTTTATCGAAGTGAGAACTTAAAACGATATCTTATCAAAGTAAGATAGTCGTTCTTCTTAAAATCAAGTCAAAGCTCAATTTCAAGGAGCAACACGAAAACTCAAATCTGCTCTCTCTGCTCTGGATTGCTCGAAAATATGCTTGATCCCCGTCAGAAGTGATCCTAGGGGGGTATTTATAGCCTCAGGGGTAATAACTGCACAAAACTCAAACAAAACCGGGGCGAGACAGTGTTTGCTGTCTCGGCCCACGAGACAGTAAATGCTGTCTCGGAAGTGGAATATTCTGGCAGTTTTTATTTTTTAACTGCCTTCTCACGTTTCAAACTTCGTTATTTTGGTAGTTATTTACGTGATTTTCGCCCAAGATGTTTTCCACGTCCCTTGGCAGTTAATGGACACGTATATGGCAGTTATCGAGGTGGTTTTTGACCATTTCAACACTGTCTCGCTGGCGAGACAGTAAAATACTGTCTCGCTGGCGAGACAGCAAAGTCTGTCTCGCTGGCGAGACAGTTCATACCTGTCTTGATTTTCCAAAAACAGTATGAGATTAATTCTTGTGATTTTTTGAGTGATCTCCTCTATGTTTGGGATATCTATTAGCATTTTTTGACGCCTACAGATACCCCCTCCAAAGTATTTCCAGATGTATTCTTTTATAGAAGAGTCTGAGATATTTTCGATAAGATAAATTTTACTTACGATCCCTTCAATACTTGGTTGAGTAGATCGTGTGGAAGAATCTGTAACATGGCTTCAACTCTTGATCTCTTCATCCATTAGTCTATTCAGTTCTTTGTAGAATAGCTAATACTTCTCCAGACTGCGTTTATCGCTCGACCGTTGTTGAGACCTTGAATTGAAGTTGGTATTTCCAGATTGATGCTCGTTTGTCTTTCGAAAGTTCGTCAGGTTATCCTTAAGAATATTCAGATTAATATTCTCCAGAAGCTTCCTGTTGAGGGTAGGAATACAGTGTCAGGTTATCCTTAAGAATATTCAGATTAATATTCTCCAGAAGCTTCCTGTTGAGGGTAGGAATACAGTTTAGACTCGTGTACCCATTGGAGTATCTGAGGGTAGGAATACAGTTTAGACTCGTGTACCCATTGGAGTATCACTCTGTATTGCATTTGTGCGATATCGTGTTTGCTGTCTCACACTGTGAGATTATGCTGTCTCGCCTAGCGAGACAGAGTTTGCTGTCTCGCTCAGCGAGACAGCGGGTATATAAGTCGGACTTGGGCTTTTTTAGGGTTTTTTCACGTCGATTTCAGAGCGATTCTTGGCGATTTCTTAACGATTTTCCACCAGTTTTCTTCTGCTTCTTCTCCTCTTTGCTGCTGACTTGGGTGGTACCTTTGTTTAGGGATAATCAATTCGGATTTCAAAGGTTCGTTGACCCTCTTCTCTTTCAAACCTTGATTTTCTTCTCCTTCACGTTTGCATGCACTGTTTCAACCAGATTTTGTGATATTTTGTTCAATTTCTCATTCAAAACCCTAACTTTCCCCTTGGGTTTCAATGTAGCTCGTGTTTTCATTATGTCGCCGCGTAGAGCTCGGGGAACTCGAGGTCGTCCGACCGTCAATTAATTTGATCAGTGAGGGATTTTGCGAGGATCGATTTGAATCTCATCTCGACAAAAATTGTAAAAGAACTTTATGAAAATCAAACAATGAATCATTCGAATGATCAGTTTCTTATTTAGAATAATCAACTGATCTTGGGTTATCCCGAAATATCCTTATACAGGACTCTCTGGGAACTTCCCGTCTTACATAGGTTATCCTGAATATATTACGGATAATATTTTTTCAGGAACTTCTCATTTATTGGCATCATTAATTTGTTACCATCCTGGGTAATCAGGCGATAAGCACCGTTTGAATAGACTGTTTCTACTATAAACGGTCCTTTCCATTTGGGTTTAAATTTTCCTTTCTTTTTGGAGTTAAGGATCATAGGCCGTCTTTCGGCTAAGACCAAATCTCCTTCTTTGAAGCTCCGTTGTCGAACTTTCTTGTCGAAAGCTCGGGAAATTCTGGCTTGGTAGAACTCAATGTGCTGTTTAGCTTCTAAGCGTTTTTCGTCGAGCATCTCGAGTTCTTCGAGACGTTTCTGATGTTGTTCTTCGGTTGTCATCTGGGTTACGAGAGCAATCCGAAGAGATGGAATTTGTATTTCTAATGGAAGAACGGCTTCACATCCGTATACCAACGAATACGGAGTCATTCCCGTCGGTGTACGTACCGTGGTACGATAGGCCCATAGAGCCGCGCCAAGCTTGTCATCCCAATCTCGTTTATTTGTTTTCACGAGTTTTGACAAGAGTTTTATGATTGTCTTGTTGAAATCTTCAGCCAATCCATCTATTGTGGGATTGTAAGCTGTCGACGAAATATCCTGAATTCTGAACTTCTCGCAAAACCTGATAAAGGCGTTGCTGATGAATTGAGGACCGTTGTCATGTACGATTCGTCTTGGGACACCATGTTGGTAGATGATATGATGTTTGATGAATGCAATGACGTTACTTGTTTTAACTTCTCTGAGCGGGATTGCTTCAGCCCATTTGGAGAAGTAATCAGTAATTGCTAGGATAAACCGATCACCTTTAACTGATGGTGGATTTATAGGACCAACTATATTCATTCCCCAGGTCTCGAACGGCCATGACGTTGCTGACGGGTGTAGATGCTCTGGAGGTTGGTGCATATAATTTGCATGTAATTAGCATGCTTGACATCGTCAGGCATAATCAGTCGCATCCTTAATCATAGTTGGCCAATAATTCCCAATTCTCCTAAGTCGGTCGCAGAGTTTAGGACCGGGTTGATGTGCACCAAATGTCCCCTCATGCGCCTCTTTAAGTGCTTGTTCTGCTTCCTTATCGGATAGACAACGTAGCAATAGACCGTCGTACGACCGTCGGTATAACATTTGTGATTCGGCGTTGTAGTAAAATCTCGGTGCCCTCCGCCGAATTGAATCCCTTTCTTTCACGTCTTCAGGTAAGATACCGTGTAAGACATAATCAATAATCGGGAAACGCCAATCTCGAACTTCGGGTTCAACTCCTGTTGAATATGCTTCTTTGGCAACCGAATCGTAGATAGGAACAATAAGTTGGTGAGTTCTCACTATAATTAATTGTTCTGTCTCGGGAGGCTGAGCCAGAGATACCGATAATGCCGCCAATGCGTCTGCGTATGTATTTTGGAGATGCGGAACGTACTCGATGAAAAATTCTTCAAACGAGCTTGCCACCTCAATGGCCACCTGGTGGTATGGAATCAGGTCTTGATTTCTGACTTCATACTCTCCTCGAATCTGATTAACTACTAGTTGAGAATCTCCAAAAGCTTCAAGGTATTCGACCCCCAGCTCTTTGGCAAAATTAAGTCTAATTATCAGTGCATTGTACTCGGCTACGTTATTAGAACATGGTTCGGTCAACGAATACGCTCTAGGTAAGACATGCTTTCCCGGGGAAACTAAAACGATCCCCACTCCTGAGGAGATTTTAGAACATCCGGGTGCGCTCGCTACATTGGTTGATCGGGAAGCCCCATCGAAGTACAATTGCCACACTTGTTGATGTGAGGTGGTATTAACTTCGTGAGTTTTATCTGGCAAATCGTCGTACAGCTCAACTACATCTTTTGTAGGATTTTCTGCTAAAAGGTCGCAAATGGCTCGTCCTTTAACTGATTTTTGTTGCTTGAAGTACAAGTCATATTGCGACAAGAGTAAAGCCCATCTGGCTAAACGCCAATTCATGGAGGCTGGTTGGGTCATGAATACTCGGATGGGATTTATGTTGGAAATGACATAGAATCGCGAATACCAAGGCGAGGCATTCCTTCTCAATCATCGGATAACGAGACTCAGCTCCTACCAATGTACGACTCAGATAATACACAGCTTGCTCGTGACCGTTATCGTCATCTTGTGCAAGTAATGCACTTAACGAATGGCTCGTCACTTTGACATAAATAAAAAACGGTCTGCCTGATTTCGGTGCAACGAGAATCGGTGGATTCGCCAGATATTTCTTAATATCTTCGAATGCCTTTTGGCATGCTTCATCCCAAACGAACGACATATTTCTTAATATCTTCGAATGCCTTTTGGCATGCTTCATCCCAAACGAACGACACTCCTTTCTTTGCAAGTTTAGAGAATGGTTGACATTTTCCAGACAGATTTGATATAAACCGACGGATATATGCCAATCGACCTTGCAACCCCCTGAGTTCTTTAAGATTCCTCGGTGGTTGTAATTCATGTATCGCCTTCACTTTATCAGGATCGATATGAATACCTTTTGTGATGACGACGAACCCAAGAAATTTACCGCTGAACATTCCAAGAAAGGACTTAGTTGGGTTCATCTTTAACTGTCTTCAGATCGTTAATGTGGTCGTTTTTATCACGACTCTTAACGACCAGGTCATCAACGTAGCATTCGACGGTCTTCCGGAGGTGCTCTTGAAAGATCTTCGTCATCGCTCGTTGGTATGTAAACCCGGCATTCTTCAAACCAAATGTCATAACAGTGTAACAAAATACACCTAGGGGTGTTCTGAATGCCGTATGCTTTTCATCATCCGGGTGCATCTTGATTTGATTATACCCAGAAAATCCGTCCATGAATGACATTCTTTCAAACCCGCATGTGTTGTCAATGATGACGTCTGTAATGGGTAAAGGAAAGTCGTCTTTGGGACAGGCCGTGTTCAGATCTCTGAAGTCAATACAGATCATGATTTTTCCATTCTTTTTAAGGACTGGAACAATATTGGCCAATCATTCAGGATGTTGTTCTTCTCTGACAAAACCCGAATCAATCAGTTTCTTAACTTCGGTCTCTATTGCCTCCATAATTTGCGGACGAAACCGTCTTTGTTGTTTGACAGGTTTAACATTCGGTTTAATGTTAAGGCTGTGCATTGCTATATTTGGGTCGAGTCCCGGCATATCTTCGTAATTCCAGGCGAAAACGTCGATATACTCTTTAACGAGGGCGATTAATTCCTCTTTTTCATCTGGTGGGAGATCACCGCTAATAAATATAGGTTTCGGATTAGCTTCGTCACCCATATTAACTTGGACCACTTTATCTTCTGTAGGAGGTTCTTTTTGCTCAAATCGATCACCGTATTGGATATTCATGTAATGTATCCAAGGATCTTCCCAAGTGGGTAACTGATCGTCTTCTTCTGTTGTAGAAGGGTCAACCGTTGCCATGTTTGACATGAGAGTTTTGAACTTTTCTCCAATGCTCACATCAGAATCCCAATTTGAAGTATCGGATGAATGTCCGCTCCTATCTATTAATTGGTTAATAATTTGTTGGCCATAATCATCATCGGATGATGAAGCATAACCCAGACCCCTATTACGACTATAATAATTATCTGGTTTTCCTTTTGGTACATAGGCAGGACGGGGTGGAACCCTAATACCTTGACCAAAATAAAGACTTTCACCGAGTGAGAGGTCATAACCCTGTTTTGTCATATAACCATTTGTTTGTGAACTATACCGAGAGAAATGTCGCCCGGGTTTTTCTTCATCCGAATTGGTGTCCAAGAAAAGATCAGGAGTTGGGGATGGATTCCCTTTTCCAAAGATTATTTCTTTTTCACCCCCTGTCTTTGCGGGTAGAATCACAGTTGTTCCGACTGGATTTTGAAGATATTTTATCGTCGTGCAAGACGAGCGAAGCGGCATGTGTAGACTAGGATCGTCATACAATTCCTGCATTACATTATCAAGACAAGGCTCATCGGCAAATTGCCAGTTATAACTTTCGTCCGACGATTCATCACCGTCAAGATCGATTACAAGAGGTTCAATGTCATTTAGTACAAGACCTTCACTATAATCGAGCCCGGCTTTGGTATCAGCTTCTTCTCCGCTGTCCGTGCCATGGGCCGATGGTTCAGTATCGGACTCAGCACCATAAAGAAGGGAGTCAGTAAAGTAATTTTCTAACCCCTTGAATGGTTGCTTATCCGCGACCACCGTCTTGACCTCCTCATTAGTGTCGACATACTTCAAACACTGATGGAGGGTGGAGGGAACTATAAGATTACCGTGGATCCATGGGCGACCCAACAATAAATTATAAGAAGTCTCCGCATCGATTACATAGCAGGTGACTTCAGACTTCAAATCTCCGAGTTGACACTTCACCCGGATTTTTCCTAACGGTCTTGACCCGCTTGTGTTGAAACCATAGATAACCGTTCCAGTGGAGGCTAACTTGCTGGCGGGAATTCCGAGGTGGTACATCAAACGAAGTGGCATGATACTAACAGCGGAACCCGGATCGACTTGGATCCGGTTAACCATGCTCGAACCGATATATCCAGTAAAATATAACGGTCTATCATGCTTTGAATTCCTGACTTGCATGTCTTCTTTTGTGAAAGCAATGCAAGGAAATTTGGTGGCTGCCAGATTGCAATGCTGCACTGACGATTCTGGCTCTTCAGGAGCTGGCTTGACCTGAGTTAAGAATACTTCAGAATCAGCCAAAGCTTCTTGTAAAGCTTCTCTGGTTTCTTTTGAGAGGCGCAGCAACTCGTACAATGTGATTCTTGCTGGGATATTAGCCAGCTGAGCCATAACGTCGAAACGATATGGTGCGTTCGAGCTTTCCGGTTTGTCTCGTCCAATCGGTCGACTAAAACGTATTAATTGGTTAATTATCCGTTGGCCATAATCGTCATCGGATGATGAGGCATAACCCAGACCCCTATTACGACTGTAATAATTATCTGGTTTTCCTTTTGGTACATAGGCAGGACGGGGTGGAACCCTAACACCTTGACCAAAATAGAGGCCTTCACCAAGTGAAAGGTCATAGCCTTGACTCGCCATATAGTCATTCGCTTGAGAACTATACCGGGAGAAGTGTCGCCCGGGTTTTTCTTCATCCGAATTACTGTCTAAGAAATGATCTGGAGTAGGGGATAGTTCCCCTTTTCCAAAGATTATCTCTCTTTTTCACCCCCTGTCTTTGCGGGTAGAATCACAGTTGTTCCGATTGGATTTTGAATATATTTTATCGTCGTGCAAGACGAGCGAAGCGGCATGTGTAGACTAGGATCGTCATACAATTCCTGCATTACATTATCAAGACAAGGCGAATACTCTAAATCATCCTTTATTATTTCATCGGCAAATTGCCAGTTATAACTTTCGTCCGACGATTCATCACCGTCAAGATCGATTACAAGAGGTTCAATGTCATTTAGTACAAGACCTTCACTATAATCGAGCCCGGCTTCGGTATCAGCTTCTTCTCCGCTGTCCGTGCCATGGGCCGATGGTTCAGTATCGGACTCAGCACCATAAAGAAGGGAGTCAGTAAAGTAATTTTCTAACCCCTTGAATGGTTGCTTATCCGCGACCACCGTCTTGACCTCCTCATTAGTGTCGATATACTTCAAACACTGATGGAGGATGGAGGGAACTATAAGATTACCGTGGATCCATGGACGACCCAACAATAAATTATAAGAAGTCTCCGCATCGATTACATAGCAGGTGACTTCAGACTTCAAATCTCCGAGTTGACACTTCACCCGGATTTTTCCTAACGGTCTTGACCCGCTAGTATTGAACCCATAGATAACCGTTCCTGTGGAGGCTAACTTGCTGGCGGGGATTCCGAGGTGGTACATCAACCGAAGTGGCATGATGCTAACAGCGGAATCCGGATCGACTTGGATCCGGTTGACAACGCTAGAGCCAATATATCCAGTAAAATATAGAGGCCTATCATGCGTCGAATTCCTTACTTGCATATCTTCTTTGGTGAAAGCGATGCAAAGAAATTTGGTGGCTGTCAGATTGCAATGCTACACTGATGACTCTGTCTTTTCAGGAGTTGGTTTGATCTGAGTGAGGAATACCTCAGAATCGGCCAAAGCTTCTTGTAAAGCTTCTCTGGTTTCTTTCGAGAGGCGTAACAACTCGTATAGCGTGATCCTTGCTGGGATATTAGCTAACTGAGCCATGACGTCAAAACGGTAGGGAGCATTTGAGCTTTCCGGTTTGTCTCGTCCAATCGGTCGACTAAAACGAGACTGCTTCGGAATTTGAACCTCTTTATGTTGGGGTTCTTTCTCTTTTTGCTTAGCCGGTTGTTGCGGCTTTTCAGCAGGTACTGGAGGAGTTGTAGCTATCCCCAACTCTTTCAAAGTTGTAGCGTTTGGGTTAGAAGTTTCCGGATATTTGTAATGGTATTCATTTCCACTTCGTGTAGCGAAAACTTCCTGCTCCTCATCAGAAAGGGATAAAGCTGCTATCCGTTCATCATTCTTCTCGGGGATTGCTGAGACTCCATAACAGGACTTCTCTTTTCCCTTGTTTTTTGACTTCTTCTTTGATTTGGATGTCGTCCACTGTTCATCTTCAAGCAAATCCGGATGAACCCAAAGGATTTCGCCGTTGGGGGCTGTGTGAGATACGAGCCCCTTCTGGCGCTGTCCATGAGGGTCATCGTTGATGGTTTGCATCTTGACCTTTGATACTGGCTCGGCTTGAAACCAGGACAAAGGAACCGATCCGAAGCTAATAGAGACCGCGTTTGCGCCTACCTTCTTCTCCTTTGGCTTCGGCGTCACAATACCAACATCAATTAATGTTTGTATTTTATCCTTTAAGACATAACATGTCTTAGTAGGATGGTGGACCCTTCTGTGGTATGCACAATATTTTGGGTCATTGATCTTCGTTGCTTCTTCTTGGTTTGTGACCGGTGGAAGCTTGATCTTGTTGTTCTCTAACAAGTATTTGAAGATGACCGGAACTTCATCATCTTTGAAAGAGTATTCCTTCGGGAATCTGGGCTCAGAATTCTTAAACTGTTTCTGAGGCTGTTGATTCTGGCTTGGCGCCAACTGGAAGGATGATTGTTTCTCTCCAAATTCTTTCTCTTGAGAAAGCGTTCAGCCTGTTCACCCCTCACCTTTAACTCCTTCCAAGTTTTAGAGAGTACAACCCCCATTACCTCTAACACATCCAATGACAAATTGTTGTGACAAGTCTGTAGGATGAACTCTTCTGTGAGTGGATCGCGACAGTTTACTGCTTTGTTCCGGAACCGTTTGACAAAAACATCAACCGACTCCCCATTTATCTGCTTCTCGTCCAACAACGTACCAATAAAGATCTCCGTGTCGTCGTCGAAGAAATTGGTGAGGAACAATCCTTCCATATCTTCCCAGCTAGTGATACTCCCAGGTTTAAGGCGTCGGTACCAATCGAAGGCAGGCCCGCGAAGGGTTCCTACGAATGACCGGACCATCAGGGCTTCGTTCCCGGATATTGCGCCGAGATGCGACTTGAAATAGATCAAGTGCTGAGTGGGTGAACCCCTGCCATCAAAATGAGTAAAGTTAATCAAATTAAATTTTGGGGGGTAAGGAATCAGGTCCCACTCCCTCGGGTACGGGTATGGAATGCCCGTTTTCTTTACTTCTTGGGCGGTCATCAAAGCATTAACTTTGCTTTCAAGATCGTGCATCTTCTTGTCCTCTTCTTCACTCTTTTTCAAGTAGATATGTGGAGGCTGAGTAGATGACTTGGCCGGGCCGCTTCCGGAATTGTCTTTATCTGGAGGAGGATCGTCGAAGATAGTCTCATCTTCTTCGTTACGTCGCTTCGTCTGAAGATAACCCCTCGTGCATTCTCTTGTAATCTCGACGTAGGTTGGCTCTTCTTTGTAACCGCGACATCCTCTGAGAAAGACCCCGCTCAACTCTCCCTCCTGGAGAGAAATCAGGGTCAGGATTGACTGATTTTTGCTTTCCTTTATTGGTCATGTTGATAGTGACCTCAGGAAGCTCCTCTTGTCGGATTACAGATTTTTTCTTGTTGAAACGTCTCATTTTGGGTTTTGACGCTTCATTGGACAATCTTTGAAATACGGAGACTCTTGTTGAATTATTTTTAGAGCATCCGCATTCTGTCAGCACTGCCTTAATGAGTCTCTCGCATGCGCAATGAGACTCATTTTCTCGGACAATCCTCTTTCTTGAGTTATTTTTCTGATAGTATAGCTCATCATTATTGTGATTCAAGCAACCTATCTTTTGCTTCTGAACTTTGTTAACATGCACAGGACGACTGGTCGTCGCCTCTGGGTGATCCAAAGTTGATTTTTTAAATTCACCCCTTTGCAGGAGTGGAATCTTCATAGGTCCTAAACGAGAATGAACTGGTATTCTCTCGTTCTGGACTGGTGCAGTTCTGACGGGAGGGTTTTTACGACCCCCTGCATATGAAACCACTAAGGGTTTATTTACAGGATCTGGTTGTTCCTTGACTGGGGCTTTGCCTCGATTGTCAACTGAAGGACCGAGGCGATCCGCCATTGTGATTTTAAACTTAGACAAATCTGGACTAACCCAGGGTTTCACTGATGATGCAGTAGACGGGCCCGGAACAGATGTTTGCGGCGTCTTCGGCATCCAAACTCTACGGTTCTTCGGTGGCTTTTCAGACACCGTCTCCTTCTTGATTCCTTGTGCTTGTTGACAAAGAGCGCGAGCACGGGCGGCCTTCGCCTGACGCTTTTGTATCCGTTCTTTAAGGGTTGAGCGAGCCCTTTTGACGAGGGTCCACTCCTCCGTCGTAAGCTGTGCAGAAATATGATTATTTTGCCGTTGAGGCAACTGAGTCATTTTCTGTTTCCTCGACTCTAGGTCCGCATAATAATGGACCCCGTCGGTTTGTTGCATGGCCTTAGCCAATTGACGAGCACGGCGCTGGTGCTGTCTCTGACGAGCCCTCTTCGTCAGCACCGGCGAGCTATGATTCAATGACTCCTCAATTGGTACTGAGTCATTTGGAGCAGAAACGTTGCAGGGAGATTCCTTAGCAACGATCGGGCAAGAATCTTCGCCTGCGGCCTTCATTGGAATTGCAGACTTGAAAGTTTTCTTAGAAGACGAAATCTTCCTATATTTGCGAGACGAGGAAGATTTCGCAGATGAGGATGACAAATACTCCTCAAACTTCGCCTGATCGAACTCATATTCGATCTCTTCATTGACAACGATCTTGATCGGTTGCGACCCCGCGGCCTCGGCAGCGAGGCCGCTGGCTCCCACTGTGGTCGCCCTGTGATCTTGATCTTGATCGATGTCCTGGAAGCCCTGGGGGTCGTACCATCCAAAACTTGAAAAGATTTAAAAATGCGCGGTGAACAAGCTGAACATTTTCTTAAAGCTTCAATTCTGAGAGAGGCCGACCGACGACATCTGCAATCACTGGGAACGCGACCCCCGATCCGAGGTTCCAAAAGGAGTATTCTTTCCAATATGATGAAGCTCCAGCCATATTGGAATACCTCCTCGCCAATGATAAGATCGAGCTATCACCTATTAAAGATCAGGAGGGAGCTAAGAGAATTATGGATCCAAACTACTGTGCGTACCACAGAGGGGTTCTTCATCCCACCGAGATTTGCTTCGGACTCAAAAACAAAATCCAAACCTTAATTGACTCCGGCGTCATAACGGCGAAACAAGCCAAGTAAAGACGACTCTAACTCCATTGGATACACGAGTATAAACTGTTTTCCCCTAACTCCGAAGAGTATACGAGTATAAACTGCTTCTTCATGTCACTCCGAAGAGTATACGAGTATAAACTGCTTCTCAACACTCCAAAGAGTATACGAGTATAAACTGCTCCTCGATACTCCAATAGGTATATGAGTCTAAACTGTTTCCCACTCTTGACGGGAAGTTCCTGGAGAATTTTTACATGTAATATTCTTAAGGATAACCCGGTCATGTAACTCAGTATGATGTTAGACCCAGTTTCACGAAGGAAGCTGGGGGTGGATGGTTCATGTAACGGGAAGTTCCTAGAGAATATTACTCCTAATATTCTTAAGGATAACCCAACAATGTGGTCGAATATAATTAGATTTAGATTCACCAAAGAGCTGGGGGTGGAATACCTCAATTCATTCCAATAGAAAGTTCCTGGAGAATACTACACATGGTATTTTTAAGGATAACCCAAAACCGATTAATTATTCAAGGTGAAAACCAATCATCAGAATAATTTATTCTTAATCATGATTAAGAACCTCCCACTGTGGTCGCCAGCTTGTTTGCGTCAAAAGTTGCTTCCATTGATAATTCTATTGAACTTTGGTCGTTTACAACGAATTACAATGAAAAAAATTAGAAAATTACAACTCTTGAGAAACTAACACAGAAGTCGTTTATCGAATCCTGTTTTTGTGGGACTTTGCCTGTGCCGGGAACGCTTTGGTTCGTGGACCGCCGAATCACAGATCGTGAAGGGGGTTTAATGATTCTGACTTCGTTTATCGAAGTGAGAA
The DNA here is from genome assembly GCF_001876935.1 of Asparagus officinalis. Lineage (NCBI taxonomy): Eukaryota > Viridiplantae > Streptophyta > Magnoliopsida > Asparagales > Asparagaceae > Asparagus > Asparagus officinalis. The sequence goes on along the minus strand of NC_033801.1, from coordinate 8,429,163 downwards.
CTTGAAACGATATCTTATCAAAGTAAGATAGTCGTTCTTCTTAAAATCAAGTCAAAGCTCAATTTCAAGGAGTCACACGAAAACTCAAATCTGCTCTCTCTGCTCTGGATTGCTCGAAAATATGCTCGATCCCCGTCAGAAGTGACCCTAGGGGGGTATTTATAACCTAAGGGTCTGTAACTGCAAAAACTCAACAAACGACAAAATTAGTACGGCGAGACAGTGTTTACTGTCTCGGCGGGCGAGACAGTGTTTGCTGTCTACAGTTCATACCTGTCTTGATTTTCCAAAAACAGTATGAGATCAATTCTTGTGATTTTTTGAGTGATCTCCTCTATGTTTGGGATATCTATTAGCATTTTTTAACGCCTACAGTGATGAATTATGGCAGATATGTGGATGTTTCTACAGTTGATGTTGCTACTTCAAAATTAATTAACCAACATATTAAGCAAACAGGAGCATCATATTTAGAGGTGAGGCATTTTTTTTATTTTCCCCCTTTCATTTTCTTCTAGCAAATTATGTGACCTTGTTTTTGTTTTGTTGTGTTGAATTTCATCTAGCATAAGAATGTTATACCTATATGTTTTTTAATATATTGCAAATTATAGTGCTTTTTTTATAGGCTCCAGTTTCAGGCTCTAAAAAGCCTGCAGAAGATGGGCAGCTGATATTTTTAACTGCAGGTATCTATATGCGTGGGTTCTTTTCACGTTAGCTTAACATTAACATATACCATCTATGTTGTTATGCATGAGTTCCTTTAAACTATAGTACATTTCTATGTTATTTTGCTGAAATGTATAATAAATTGATACTGGCGTGACTAGAAATTTCTATTGTCATCTTTCAGGTGATCAACATTTATATGAAACAGTATCACCACTCTTAGACATCATGGGTAAGGTATAACCCTTCCTCCAACCTTCATTTCCTTTTTAACTAATATTCATATGCATCAAGTTGCAGTTAAAAAGGAAAGTCGTTAACAAACAGGTTTTGTTAGTTGGAAAAGGGTTTTTGATCAATTAATTTAATTGCTCTGAGTTTTTGAAACCAGATATTGGTAAAAGAAGACTATTATTGTACAAACCATGAATAAGGGGCCAAATGGCTATGTTTCTTGTAGTTAGGTTCTGGAATATATCTGTCGAGTATTTGTCTCTTCATGCTAAGTCTAAATATTGATTTAAGTAGTATTTCAAGGAACTACAACTTTGTTTTGTATCAATTAAGCTGATCTCATACTTCTGCCTATGGCTTTAGCTTATAATCGAACCATGCTTGAGCTTTTACCAAATTGAACTTCAATGAACAAATGAAAGTGGCTGCTAAACTGAAATAATTCTGTTAATGGTAGTAATCTCAATGAGTGATGAAGATTGCCAGACTCAGGCTTTTGATAATTTGTTCTTTTCTACCCTTTTCTTGATGATGTTTATACTTTATATAAACTCTTTTTTCATACCTCTATTTAACTTAACCTGCAGTCAAGATTTTACCTTGGTGAAGTTGGAAATGGTGCAGCTATGAAGCTTGTTGTCAACATGATTATGGGAAGGTCATGATATTTCCTTTAATTGTCATATAACTGGGCACACTAGCTACGACCTGATCTTGAAACATTCGTTTAATCACCCAAGCATCACAATTTCATGATTATATCTATGCCTGATTTCAGCATGATGGGATCTTTTTCTGAAGGACTGCTTCTTAGTGAGAAAGTAGGCCTGGATCCAAATGTTCTAGTTGAGGTTGTTTGCCGATTTCTTCAAGCTACATCTTCACAAATCGTCTTTCTCTACTTATGTTATAACTTTTTTTACCAGGTAATTTCGCAGGGTGCAATAAGTTCACCGATGTTCTCGCTCAAAGGCCCTTCAATGGTTAAATCCCAGTACCCAACTGCTTTTCCTTTGAAGCACCAGCAAAAGGTTTGCGGGTTTTTTTTTTTTTTACTTTTTGGAAAATTACGACAAACAAGAAACCCCCAATCTATACTTAATCTTCGAGAAGCCCCAAAATTCAATACAACCCCCTCTTGTATGATCATTGAAACCATTAATTTTGGGGAGACATTTGCAGTTAAGTAGACATCTGAGAAGACATCTGCACTTCAAAATTCACATATTTTAAAAGTTGAAATGAAGGAAGTAGAGAAAACAGTCTATGGATACAATTTTTTTTTTAAATCTAGCTGTTGTATTATTAACCGAAATTTTTTTATCGAATGTCTGTCCAAATGTCTGAACAACCAAACTCCATTTAAACCAACAGTCTCATTAGTGATCATAGATGATGAGGCTTTTTGTTCAACTTATTGGATGAGAGGGTTTCTTGAAAAATAGGGTATATATGCGGAGGTTTTCTTATAATTTCATCTTTTCTCTTGTAATTTCACCTTTCCTTTTTTTTTTATGGCAGGATATGAGGCTTGCCTTAGGGCTAGCTGAATCAGTTTCTCAGCCAATTCCAATTGCAGCAGCTGCAAATGAGCTCTATAAAGTAGCAAAGTCTTATGGTCTCAGTGATCAAGACTTCTCCGCTGTTATCGAGTCACTCAAAGCCAGGATGTCACATTCAGAAAACTAACAAATATTTCTCATATTAGCAATTTTTCGCCTTCTTGTCCTCGCATCCCATTTGAATTCAATTGAAACCTGTGCTTCTAAAACTGAGCAATCTTTATGATTAGTTCAGGTTTGTCAAAAAAAAGAAAATGGAATAACATTTCCGGCATCTTTTAGATGTTTTCTCGTTATTTAAGGCTAATAAAGTTACATGTTGTACTGTACAAGTTATTATTTTGCTTAAGGTTTAGTATTAGGAACCATCGAAAAACTCTTGCTGTGTTTTTGGTGCTCAATGCCACATATTGGTTGAATTTTTAGATATAACACCATTGTCAGGTCTAAGAGGAAGGGATTAAGCTAATCAATTAATTTCAAATCAACGGCGGTAAATTAATTAATCTGTTCATAAGAAAATTTCAGTTAATTTTCTATATAAGAAAAGAATATTTCAATTCGTATGCTTTCTTTTGGGATTTACAAAAATAAAGTAGTGCGCTTTATTCTTTTATAAATTGAGAAGTTATTTCTTTGTAAAAAGATTACTATGTTATTCAGTTTGGGGTTTAATTCATCTTGACCTGGCAGATGAGGAACCTTATTTGTCAATTTTATGTGTAGAAAAGTAAGATTGATTAACCTCCTCTTCTATTTTTGCCCCCATTAAAAACGTATGTTTTTTTCTGCTGGACAAATTAAAAAGGATTAATTTTGTTTAATGTCTTTATTTTAACTGCTCAAAGGAAATGTGTGATTTGGAGGTCAAATGTTTGAACTGATTTCTCTTCGGCTTTCTTAATCTCAAAGAAACGTGTGACCTGGAGATCAAATAACAAAACTCCTATTTGCACTGGGACGACAAAACTCAATATGGAAACTCTGCCGAAATTAGTAGCTAAACACAATCAGGGACCATTTCGGACTAGGACCAATTACCATCCACGAATCTGATTCCTACTCAAACTCGGCTCCTGTTATCTCTCTACATAATATGATCAAATCCACTCTTCTTTCGTACAATAATCATCATTAGTTCTTCCTAATTTATCTGTGCTGCGAGCTATTCAAGGGAGAGTTATGGAGAAAGTTGCCGTCACTGAGGAGCAATGCAGCAGAAAGAGGGAAGAGTACTACGCCGAAATCGAGCCTGTAGAATCAAATAAGACCCGTTTGAGTCTCGTCGACGAGTTTAAGGTCGAAGACACGGATGCACACACGTTCTGCGAGGTGCTGGATCTTCTTGATTGTTAGAATTAATATAAAACTATAATCATTGATCATCATCAAAACTTTAGGATTTTGGTGTAATGGTTAGAGAAACTAAATTTAAGATTGTATCAGAGCAACTCAGGTTCAAATCCCACTGGTCACGAATTAAATGCGGATTTTCTAAAATTTGACACCATTACGTGAGTCCAGATTTCGACCCATAAAAAAGAACGCTCGACCTGGGTTAGAGGAACTAAATTTAAGATTTATCAAGTACTTGCTGGGGACATGAGTCACATCAAACATGGTGATGGTGATGCTTCTTTTCTAATGGAGTCTTTTGATGATTACTGTTACCGTGATTACTATGTTTACTCGCCGGTGGGGCCCACATTCGTGTCGACCGACGGCTATGGAAAGGAGGAGGAGAGCTGTGGGGCTTGCTTCTCTGACTGGTGGCCTACGGTCAGGGCCAACTTGGACATGAGAGGGAGGTGAAGGCAAGACTCTAGAAGCGAAAGGGCGTTTTTGTTTTTTTAAAAGAGGGTTCTTTTTGTTTTTTATGGTCTGTTTTTATTTTTCCTTTTTCTGGATGTAGCAAAGTGTTGAAACTTGGAAGTAAGTGTACTCAATTTTGATATTGCTTGCAGTTTAGTTGTTGAGTTTGAAGTTTTTTTTTCCTATGTGGTTAATTTGTTACTGTTAAAGTAAGAGAGAGAGAGAATCTTGGGTAAATTTCCCTTGAATTGAATATTGAGTGTGCACATATATTTATACAAGTAGAGGAGTGTGAGGTTTGTTCTCCCAAGCAATGTGGGACTAAAACCCACTACAATACACTATTATCAACAGCCCCCTTCAAACTCATGTTGGATCAAACAAAGTGAGTTTGCGTACAAGAAACTGGAACCGATGAACAGGTAAGGCCTTTGTGAAGAAATCTGCAAGCTCGTCAGCGGATGAAACATGAGGAAGTAGAATTGTCTTGTCCTTGATAACTTGGTGACGGACAAAATGAGCGTCGATCTCAATATGTTTGGTCCTTTCATGAAATACTGGATTATTAGCAATCTGGATGGCACTCTTATTATCACAGTAGAGAGGAGTAGGAGTCGTAACAGAAATACCGAAATCACTGAGAAGGCGACGAAGATGAATAATCTCTTTAGCTGTTGTGGACATTGCACGATACTCTGCCTCAGTACTGGAAAGAGCAATAACATCTTGTTTCTTACTTCGCCAGGAAATAAGGGAATCACCAAGAAATATACAATAACCTGTGGTAGACTTTCTGGTAGTTGGATCACCAGCCCAATCAGCATCAGAATATGCACAAAGCTCTAACTTAGATGTAGCAGGAAACAAAAGTGAGCGAGTGCTAGTACCCCGGAGGTACCGAAGAATCCGTAATAAGACAGCATAGTGTACAGAACGTGGGGCACTAACAAATTGACTGACAATACCAACAGCATGAGAGATATCTGGTCGAGAGATGCACAAATAGACCAACTGACCAACAAGATGTCGATATCGGGTAGGATCAGATAGAGGCTCACCGTCAGTAGAGCAAAGTTTGACATTCTGCTGGAGTGGAGTATCGACAGTTGTATTATCAGTTAACTCAGCTTGATTTAGAATATCTGAGAGATACTTCTGTTGAGACAGTAATACACCCCGCGGGCCTTGAGAAATTTCTAGACCAAGGAAATACCGAAGAGATCCAAGATCCTTCATGTGGAACTGTTGTTGCAACTGAGATTTTGCGTATTGTATACCTGTCATATCATCACCTGTAATGATCATATCATCTACATAGATGAGTAATAAAACCCTGCCACGCGATGTAGTGCGAACAAACAGAGAAGCATCTTGATGACTTTCTATAAAGCCCGCTTTGAGCACAACATCGCGAAAACACTCAAACCAAGCGCGGGGTGCCTGTTTGAGACCATAAACAGCACGACGAAGGAGACATACATGTCCCGGAGGAATATTTGACCCTGGAGGCGGTTGCATATATACGGTCTCTGATAAAGAGCCATGAAGAAAAGCATTTTTGACATCCATCTGGTATAAGGGCCAACGATGAGCAGCAGCGACCGCAAGGAGAGTACGCACAGTGGGCATCTGAGCAACAGGAGCAAAGGTCTCCTCATAATCAATACCTTGTTGCTGAGTAAAACCTCTAGCCACTAAACGAGCTTTTCGACGTTCAATGGTGCCATCAGGACGAAACTTGACCTTATAAACCCATTTACTGCCAACAAGAGAGATCCCAGGAGGACAGGGAACAATATCCCAGGTATGAGTTTGCTGAAATGCTTGAAATTCCTCAGCCATAGCTTGTCGCCACTCTGGAATTTGAACTGCCTCTTGGAAGGACTTTGGCTCAACAATAGTATGAATGGCAGCAAGAAAGTTATGAAAGATAGGTGAATAAGAAGTAACAGAAGCATACCGGGCAGGCATGACATGTGGGCGTTTGCCTCGACGAAGAGCAAGAGGAACCTCAGGCGGGGGAGATGCTGGCGCAGGTGCATGAAGATCAACAGTATTTTCTGGAGTGAGAGTTGTGTCCACAGGATATGGATTAGATGGTGTAAGAGAAGACTCAGGTGAGGAAGAGTCAACAGAAGGAGAGGGAGAGATGTCAGGGAGATCTCGAAAGGAAAATTGAGGTGAAGAAGTGGGTGATGCAGTGGACGGGGAAGCATGATCGGTAGAGTGGAGGAAATTAAAGTCATCAGAAGTAGAATAATATGGAGAATCCTCTTCGAACTGAACATGACGAGATATATGAACTCGACGAGTTGCGGGATCATAACAACGATAACCTCGATGTTCTGAACTAATTCCTAAATAAACACAAGAAACTGCTCTGGGAGACAATTTATCACGTTCGTGAGATGGCAGAAAAACAAAACATCGACAACCAAAAACGCGAACTAGATCATAACGGGGAGGATGAGTATAAACACGACTATAAGGAGTAGCACCGGAAAGAGAGCTAGATGGAGTGATATTAATGGCATGAGTCGCGGTGAGAATAGCCTCAGCCCAGAAACGACGAGGAACAGAGTAAGAAATGAGCATTGATCGGGCAGTATCGAGGATATGACGATGTTTGCGTTCAGCAACACCATTTTGCTCATGAGTGTAGGGACATGACTGTTGAAAGATAGTCCCATGAGAGGACATGATAGAGCGCATGGCAGAGGATAGGTACTCTTTGGCACAATCAGAACGAAAAACTTTAATACGAGATTGCCATTGAGTGAAAATCATAGCAGTGAAGGCTTGATAAGCAGTAAGTACGTCAGAGCGATTCTTAAGTAGGTAAACCCATGTAAAACGAGAGAAATCGTCGATAAAACTAACATAATATAAGTAGCCAGATGAAGAAGGCAAAGGAGCTGGCCCCCAAATATCAGAATGTACTAAATCAAATAAGGAAGTGGATACAGATGTACTCATTTTAAATGGTAAAGCAGTGAATTTAGCCAATTTGCAACCAGCACATGACTCAATACTAGAACTAGATGATACAGGACCAAGTACTCCAGACTGAATAAGACTCTCCAGCCTTTTATTACACACATGACCAAGTCGTCTATGCCATAAATTGGCAGGAAGCGAGGTAGAGGGTTTTGACGAACAAAGAGAAGCAACAAGAGAACGTGGACGTATGGACTCTGGAAGGTGAAGATATTCCAGAAAATACAGTTTGTGCCTCCTACGACCCGCCCCAACCGTCTTGCCCGTCTGTGGATCCTGCACAATACAAGTATCAGAAGAAAATGAGACAAACAGGCCCGCCATGCATAAAGAGCTAATAGAAATTAAATTCAAGCACAATTGTGGAGCCACATAGACGGGACCAAGTGTTAGACGACCAGATGGATCATTTTGTGGGGTAATAGAGCCATACTGAGTAATGGACAATGGTTGTCCAGCAGCTGTGTAGATAGGAGGAAGAGAGGATGAAGTAAAGACAGAGGATAAAAGTGAGGCATTACAAGTCATATGAAAGGAACAACCAGAGTCAAAAATCCAGAGATCATTCATACCAGAGACTGAAGGATTAGCTGAAGAACCAGCAAAATGCATACCAGAGAGTTGTGCGGCGGATGTAGAGGTGATATGTTGAAAAGCATCAAGTTGACGGCGAAGACTTTCAATAGCTTGAATAGTAGAGTCTGAAGTAGTAGAAGGTATAGCATTGGCCAACAATCCTGGTGTACGAGAGGGTTGAGACTGAGGGGGTCGCCGACCACGTCCAGTACCTGAGGAACGTAACTCAGGATGAAGCTTGAAGCATGTCTCAATGCGGTGTCCTTCCTTCTTACAATATTTGCAAGAGAGCTTAGATCGAGCCTGTGGAGAGGGAGCCTGTGGAGAAGTATAATTCATAACAGGAGCAGTGACAGGTACAGACAAAACAGTCTCGAGTGAAGAGGTAGGAGTGTCTGTTGACAAATTGAGTCGTGCTGTCTGCTGCCGGGTCTCATAAGCAGTGAGAGCTCCCATAACTGAGGCCAAAGTCGGAAATTGAGGCTGGTGAAGTAGTTGATCAGCCATAGTTGAATATTCAGGAAGGGACTGAAACAATTGATGCACCTCATGCCGTTCGTACCAGGCTAGCCAGTCTTCATATGTGGAATTACGTCCAGGAAGCATGGAGCGTAACTCTGTCCAAAAAGCTTGCATTTGTCCAAAATGGGACTGCAGAGATGAACTACCTTTGCGTTGTAGAGAAATGCGTTGCAGAAGATATGCCTCCCGTGCACCCGAGCACTCAGTGAAACGCTCAGTGAGACGAGTCCACATGGCCTGAGCAGAGGGAAGCGAGCCAATCTCGACAGTGAGACCAGAGCCAACACAGCGAGTGAGATAATCCATAACACGAAATTCCTGCAATTGCCACTCTGAACTCTCCTTGACATAGAGAGCACGAGCAGTCTGAAGATCGACATCACCACTGCCAGAGGCAATAGTACTGGATGAAGCAACAGTGCTGATGGACGGTGGAACTGGTCCCGTACTGGTGAGATGATCAAGCAAACCAGCGCCACGCAAGGCATTGGTGACAATGGTGGACCACCCTGCCCAGTCACTTTGATCATTGAGGGGCAAAGGTGGTTTGGGAATCTTCTCTGAAGGAGCCATAACAGCAATCTTGAGACGTTAAGATGTCGAGATGCTGTTACTAATGTCGTTCGTTTGAGGCCGAGAGACGGCTTGAAACGACGATGCCGTTAATTTGAGACCGAGAGACGGTCTTGAAACGACAATGCCGTTAAAATAGAACCCGAAGGTTAGAATGAAACCCGAAGGTTTAAAATAGAACCCGAAGGTTAAACGAGAACGCGAAACGCGTTAAGAGGCCGCAAAACGACAAGGCCAAAATATCTGGCAGATGAACGCCAAATAATTTTAAAAAAAAAAAATAAAACATTAAACGGCTGCAAAGCAATAAGGCCAAGATTTGGCAAAAGAACGCAAAAGCGTTAAAAAATTTTATTGAAAGGGAAATAGCCCTAGCTCTGATACCATGTTAAAGTAAGAGAGAGAGAGAATCTTGGGTAAATTTCCCTTGAATTGAATATTGAGTGTGCACATATATTTATACAAGTAGAGGAGTGTGAGGTTTGTTCTCCCAAGCAATGTGGGACTAAACCCCACTACAATACACTATTATCAACAGTTACTAAATAATAGTGCAGGAATTTGAATTTTTCAGGCTGTCACGTGGCCTGAGAGCTATGATTCATTTATTTCGAACATAAATATCATATCTCGTATGAATCATAAGATTTGTATCTAAATTTTAGCAATAACAATTCAAACTTTATTTTCTTCATCAAATTTGGAACATAAATGAATATCCCCATATTCACGGAGACATGAATTCAAATAAATTCTTATGCATAAGCAGCCCTTTGCAATATAAACAGATATAATGCAACATCATTTTTGAGTCCTACGGAAGAATGAGGGTGCCGAAGGCAACTGATCAGGCCAGCGATGAAGGTAGGCCTAAAGCGGAGGAAGTCGAAAGTAATCTGACTGCTGACTCCTTCGGTGAACGCCATGATTGCAACGGATTCGGATCCTCTCCATTATAAAAAAAATAGTGGAGGATCCACTACATAATCAATCACAACCATTGATTATCTGGTTGATGATTGTGATTTTTTCTTTTAGTGCAAATTAGGAATGAGTGCAATACACGGGGGTATAGTAAGTGTTAGATTTAGATTGTATCATAACCACCTACTAAATAATAGATTAAAAACAACCAAAATTTTCCAAGTTCTTTGAACGAATCCATCTCTTTATATGCAGGTTTTGGGGGTGATAACAGAATAAGCTAAATGCATTGAACGGTTGACAAAAAAAATGGGTACATATCTAGGGGGGACAAATTTTCAAAACCGCCCCTTTTAGGATTTTATTTGCAAAAACCGACCCTTTTTGAAATTAATTACAAAAACCGACCTGTTTTCAGCCCAGCGCTGAAAACAGGTCGGTTTTTGTAAAAAGTTCTCCGAAACATCACGGGAGTTGAACTCCCGTGAAGTTTAGCAGATTTTTAAACTTCACGGGAGTTCAACTCCCGTGAAGTCTAATTTCTTCTAAAAACTTCACGGGAGATGAACTCCCGTGAAGTATTATTAATTCAACAAACCCAGCGCCGTTTCTAAATTCTCTATAGTATTCATTTTAAAGTGGGTTATATTTTGATTATTTTTCCACCGATCCAAACTTCTTCAGTGCATTAATGGCGGAAATCTCAATCTCTTGATCCGAATCATCAAATTCAGCGCTTTCACAATGGCGATCTTCATCTCTCGGTCGCCGATCACGATGGTGATGTTTGTCTTCGCTCTTTCTCCAAATGATAGGCCCGATCAAAGTCCCAAACAATTATTTCTCTTCGCTCTTTCTCCAGATCCAAGTTACAGTTTACAAACCCTAAAAATTTCATCTTTAATTCCCCACCAAAATAATTAAATTGAATCTACGGAGAATAATCATAAATCACGAGTCAATTAATTAATGAAAAATATGGATTCTCATCTCACCTTCCCAAAGCACAAAGAGACGCTGCTGCTCCGAGAAACAGAACGAAGAGAGAAGAATTAATTAATGAGGAATCTGGATTCTCATCTCACCTTCCCAAAGCACAAAGAGACGATGCTGACTCCTAGAAACAGAACGAAGACAGAAGGAGAGAGTTGGAATCGAAACTTCACGGGAGTTCAACTCCCGTGAAGTTTTAGAAGAAATTAGACTTCACGGGAGTTGAACTCCCGTGAAGTTTAAAAATCTGCTAAACTTCACGGGAGTAAGTAACTATTTGTTCTCTTTCATTTTCCGTTAAAATTGTTGCGATAAAAAGCAAAAATACCTCTAAAGTGGTAAGAAAGTTAATGGAGATAATAAAAATGATAAAAGAGTGGTTTTTTTAGAGCCAAAGGGGTATTTTTCACACGCTTGACATGCTAGATTTAACCGTTTTACTTTGGGGGATTAATTAAAGTGAAATATATTCAAGATTTTTCTGGGATGAAATAAGCTCAGGGAGTTATGTGCGCCTCAAAGTTTCGGGGCGTTTTGTGGAAGTAAAATAGTTCAGAGGGTTTTCTACAAAACCCCTCGATGGTCAAGAGGCCGGGTGTTTTCTCAAATTAATCCTAATATTTTTTTCTCCTTACGATATGATATAATCTGAGAACAAATACGGCAGATATTAACAATTTCTGGCTTCTATGAAATAACAATACTGACGGCAATCTCAAAATGGAAACTCTGCCGAAAGTAGTAACTACTTACAATCAGACACCTTTTCGGAGTAGGATTAGTTAGAATTCACGAATCCAACTCCTACTCAAACTCGGCTCTTTTGATCTCTATGTAAGTCGAAGAAATTCACTCTTAATTCTTTCATAATCGTTCCTCTCTCCGTTCTCCTAGTTTCCGAGTGAGAGAGTGATCAATGGAGAAAACCGCAGAGGGAATTACCATCATCGAGGAGCAACGCAGCAGAAAGAGGAAAGAGTTCGACGCTGAAGACGAGCCTGCGGAATCAAAGAAGACCCGTTCGAGTCTGGTGGACGAGTTTAAGATCGAGGAGATGGATGCAGAGACGTTTTACGAGGTGCTCGATTGGCTCGATCAAGTACTTGCTGCCGACATGAGTCTCATCAAAGTTGATGGCGGTGATGACGGTGCTCCCTTTTCGTCGGAGTTTTACTATGACTACTCTTCGGCAGGGCCCACTTTCGTGTCGACTTCTGGCGATGGAAAGGAGGAGGAGACCTGTGGGGCTTGCTTCTCTGACTGGAGGTCTACGGTCATGGCCAACCTGGACGTTGGTCAGAGGTCACATGGTTATGGGAGGGAGACGAAGGTTAACCTTTGTATGAAATGAGAAGAAACAAACAAGAAGGGAAGTTGTCATTTGGGAGAGAGATTATTGGATTGTCTTTATTTTTTTTCCCTTTCCCTTTTTCTATTTTTTAATTTTTTAATGAGGTGTTGAAAGAAGTAAAATAAAGTTTAGATTCCGTTTGCAGTTTAATTGTTGAGTCTGAAGTTACTTTATCAATGGTTGATTTGTTATTGAATACCAGGAAATTGGACTCTTTTACTGTCATATCGATAATCATCTAAGAGCTATGATTCATTTCTAATATAACTAAGATCATATCTCAAAAGAAATTCATTCTCACATTTTACCCTGGACAAATCATAATTGTACGTTAAATAATAAACAAATATGATTAGTGAGTGAGATAAGTTAAAACCAATGCTTTGCTATTGGTGTAAAGTAGTTCTTCCAAGTAACTAGTCAAGCTCTGAAATTTCCCCCTCATAATTGATGGGTCCTTAAAGAAACCATTATCATCTCAAGTACACATGTGAGAATAATCAATTACACCAATACATTCACAAATAACACATTCAAACTTTATTTTCTTCATCAAATTTGGAACAATATACACAAATGAAGACGGAAATGCACAGAAACATGAATTCAGTTGCATTCTGAAGGAACAGAAGTATGAACATATAAAATACAACATTAGCTATAGCCTGAAGCATCAACTTTGAGCCCCATGGAAGACTGCGTCCATAGTTATTGCATTTCGCGGAGGAGGATGAGGATGCTTGAGGCAATCAATAAGGCGAGCGATGAAAGAGGGCCTGAAGCGGAGGAAGACAAAGCTAATCTGACTGATTACTCCCCCGGTGAGCGCCATGATTGTAACTGCCTCCATTTTCTTGACGTTTCAGCAATCAAATTATTCCAAACTACTTCGAGTATATTGTGGTGGTAAGAGAGGAATGAGTCCGTATGTTTATATATATAGTATTTTGGGGAAATAATAGCTGTAGAACTGTTGTTTTTTCGTAACAAAAGTGGTTAGTATTTAGGGGTCAATATGTGTTTGAAGTTTTCCTACCTTCTTCAGTTTGTTGTCAGTTTTCCTACCTTCTTTATGGGCTTGATTTAGCTACGCAAAACGAACTCCAGAGAGGCGATAGACGCTATTTAGAATATAGAAAAGCCAAGTTAACTGGAGATGTTACCAAACACGTGTAGATATAGAAAAGCTACCAATAGAGCGGACAGTGCGCCAAACCTGTTTCTAAAGGTATAATGGTGAAAGCTTCAACCTTTGATGCGCTAGAGATCGATGCCTATGCATTTCTACATGAATCAAAGGAGTCACACAATTGATAACTGATATAATACAGAAAAGAAAAGGAGTACCGACTCTAGTACAATGTAATAATCTAATCCTTCGTCCGTCAAAATGAACTGATCAACTATGCGGTAAGGATGAATAAGTTTTGAGACCGGTTTCCAATCTGCCGTCCTCCTCTATTTAGTACCAGGTGCCAAGTTCCTGGCCAAGGAAGTTGCAGACTGCTGAAGCGGTTGATAAAGAAAAAAAAGAGGATAATACTTGTGCAGGAAATATTATGGTTCATCACACCTCAAGTGACAGCAGCAGATAATAGCAGCACACCCAACATGGTAGTGACGCCAATTATCATAGTAAAATATCGAATACCCACACATATATAGTAAGGCTTCAAAGTTTCAAGTCATGATGCAGATACAATTAAACATTTTAAGTTTACTTGTATTTCATCCCTTAACCACATTCAGAACTCCTACAACAACAACCACCAAACCTTCATCCCGTATGTTTGGGGTCGGCTAACATTCAGAACTCCTCAGCTAGCTTATTAGAATTTTATTACAATCCCCTCCTTGGCTTTTCTCCAGCAGCTAACGACGTTAAACTTTTCCGTCGCCAGAGCATCACATGCAATACATGCACATGTGAACAACATAAATTCCCGTAGCTACCCCTTTCTCTTCCTCCTCATATATCTAACAATTCAAACCAAGAAAATGAATAATGGAGATCTTTGCAGCAGCGAATAAACGCATCAGAATGTCTTATCCATGGGAGCTCACAAGCTTATAATACGAAACTTGAAGATGACCAAACTTTGAGAAGCTAATATGAATTGATATTCTCCATATATGATGCCTTTGATGTTAAATGATACTACAAGATAATACAATTTCCGGCTAGAGAACTTCATAAATCAGCAGTATAAGTTATATGCCTTCTGATGCTAAATGAACGTCAGAGAAAGTTGTGCATATAATAATATTTACATAGTCCAGTATCTGAATTTAATCCTAGATATCAAGAATCACCTTTCCTCAGAGGGCGGAGCAGCTGACTTCCGACCTTGACTAGAGCATTTACATACTTGGACAATGCTGATTGATCAGAATGCAACTCGGGCTGATCCTCAAAGAGTCTAATAACTGTTTCTGGGTCATTTCTAATTTCGGTCGGTATTTACACTGCCAACATAACTCGACTGAGACCCATGGAAGGTGAGACGAGGTCGACTCGACCACTTAAATCGATAAAACTTGGATGCTCCACTCGCTGCCGATCACAACCTGTTCAAAGAAAAACCAAATTGGAAATTATGTAAAAGGCCAAGTCTCGCTGCGGTTATCTTTGCAGGAATCAGTTCTTCACATCCCTTAAAAGTATCCAAGTTAATCAATTTTAAACATTTCTTTGTGGAAAAGAACACCCCATTTTTCTAACATGTCTACAAGTAAAACAACATTACAAGGAAATATTCCAATAGCCACCAGAAGGAACGCAGATTTTATCAAAAAAAATCCCTGATAGATTTGGCTCCATACACCCTAGATTTCCAAGGACTCAAACAGAAGTTGCGACGTACATTAGTAGGGCTGAGCATGGTTCGGTCCAAACCGAAAAAACCGACCGAACCGATCTGAACCGACCCGAAAAAATCGATTTTATGAGTAGGGCGGTTCGGGTTGGTTTGAAAACTTTTAAACCCGAACCGACCGAATATAGTGCAATACTACTCATTCTGATCTCAAACCCTACTCAACTCGTCCCCAAAGAGTCAAAGACTCAAACCCTAAACTCATTTTCTGAATCATTATGGGTTAAAAATAATATCATTATATCAATGTTTAATGCTTCATAATCTCCTACTTTGTTGATATCTTTTTTCCTTTAACACAGTTTGTTGTTTGATAAGAAGTTTGATGAAGTTAGAACCGAACAAACCGAATCGAACCACACCGAACCGACTTGCAACAATTCGGTTTGGTTTTGAATTATAGACAGTTCGGTTCGATTGTTCAAATTTTAGTAAAAACCGAACCGAACCGACCGTTGCACACCCATATACATTAGTTAGGATTCGCCTCGTGGCCATTAATGCACCCCTCTAGCTCAAAAGACGGAAAAAAAACCCTGCTTTTTTTTTTAATTTTAACTTCGATTCGGTAAAGAGAAATCCCTTTGTTATGATTCGATCGAGAGTGAGAAATTTCTGAAGGGGAGAACCAAAATGGGTCCATGATTTTCTCCGACACCTCCGTCGATCTTTTCAGAGACGCCTGGGGAGTTATCGCGACGGCGACGCTTGTCGTAAATGGGTCCTCACTGCGAGCCTCCAGGGCGAACCACCCCTCTGAAACCAAACTCGGAAGCGTCCAACAGCTACGAAGCAAGTCATGTTCGGATTTTTATAGAAAATAATAATAATAATATCATCCGTCTCGCAAAAAATTGCAGGTTTTGTGGAGTTTTTTTTTTAAATGAAATGAAGTAACGGACTGATGTAAATTCATTTTTGGAAGCGATTATGGTTCATGAAGATGCAAGTATGTACACACGGAAAAAAAAGAACCCTAGAAAATCATGAATAGTGGCCTAATTAAATTATCGTTAATCACATGCACAGAGAGAATATTACACTCTAATTCATGAATAAATTATTAGGCCCGTCGTGAAATTTATTTTTAAATAAATTCACAATTGAAACAAGATTAACCTATAAACTCAGCCCTCGGTTATTCATGAACCATAATCTTTGCCAAAAACTTTGCCAAGATGGGAACACACATCAGCTGCCAAAAACTTTAGAAGCAAGATAAACATTGAACACACGATTCTGAGACTATCAAGAACAATAAAATTTCAACTCTTTAAGGCTGCTGCAGCAGCAGAAGCAGCAGCAGCAGCAAAAACGACACCGGACAAAAAAGGGCATAAATGCAGTCTCCAAAAAAAACATCAAGTTCACAGTCTGTAAGTTGCCCATACGGTAAACAATTACAGAAACGTCCACTTTGCAAATCAACCTCAAGACCAGTTAGAAAATAGTTGCAACGGCTCTAAAAGGTGAATACATATTATCTGATTAATAGTAATAAGCATAATCCTGTCTTTCCATAGGAATATCTTTCAAAAGCAGTAGATTCAACTCCTACGGCAAGGAGTCGAGTTCTTGAGCCAAGCTTTCAGATTAACGGGCCCACACGGTAGCGTGTGCACTTTTTTAAGTATTTAGCTTGTTCAGAACATCTTCCTCCGGCCTGTAAATTAGGTCACGCGTGCGCCACATCTGCATCAACATTTATGATGAAATTAGAGAGCATTCTAACATCAATATAACCAACTCCGCATGCATGTCAACCCTAAGTTCATTGGGTGGTAGCTTGGTGCCAAAATCCTTTAGCAAGAAACATTTTTCACACATACATATATATATGGCATGCACTGAACAGAAACGACATCATCTTTTTATGCCTGCTTAAAAGTATCCGACTTGCACAAGTTGGTATAATGTCTTTTATTCTAAAACGTAACACATCAACAGGGTAAATTTTCTACACAACAACTATAGTCGGCAGAATAGAGGAAATATCACATACATAAAACACTTGCCTGCAGAGTCCCACCACCGTTAGTGCTCGCACAGTCATCAGATACACTAACAATGGTTCATTCATCCTCTGTATTCCAATTGAAATCAACTACTTTATCTCTGCATCCTCAGACAAGAAGCAAAACGAGTATAAATAAATGTCACCTTTGAAAAGTTAGCTAAAAAAATAATAGTAACCAAAACTAGTCATCAGTCAGTTCTTGTATGCATATTTTTGATCTATTAGCAAGCTACCTGGATATCTTTGTTATCCAATATACACACACACGCTCCCTGCACAAGAAATCTAGGCCTCGCCTATTTACAAACTAATCAGTTTAAACATAAAGTCAAAACCAGAAAACATATGGGCGTAAATCAAGAGCAAGGATAAATAGTTAACCTAAATGCACTAACTCCAATTTTACCATTTCATGAAGAGAAATGATGAATTTTCATGAATGCTTGTAGAGTTGACAGGAATGTTGACATAACAATATTACTATACAAGGAAACAAAACCCACTGCTTTATTGCAAAGATCCTGCAGCTGGCTGAGTAACACTTTTAGCCTTAGCTTGTTGCCTGCAGCGCTGCACGCTGGCCGGTTGTGCGCCGCTGCCACGCGATGCAGCAGCGAAGGAGAAGGCTGTGTATGCATTAACCACCACCTCCTGCTGCTGATGCTGCTGCTTCCCCTCTCTCGCTTGAGCAAGCAAACTCTTAATCTGAGCCCCAGTTAGAGTTTCCTTCTCTAACAAAGCATTTGCTAGCGCATCCAGCTCTTTACTGTGAGTGGTGAGTATAGTCTTGGCGTTGTTATAAGCTCTCTCGAGAAGCTCTTTCACCTCCTCCTCGATCAGCAACCTCGTTTCTGTGCTCATACTCTTTCCATCATCATCATAGTTGTGAGTAACAACACCGACCTTCTTGCTCATCCCATACTTGGTCACCATTTTTCTTGCTAGTGCAGTGGCTTGCCTGAGGTCTGAGGAAGCACCGGAAGTCACTTCGCTTTCCCCAAATATTAGTTCTTCAGCGACTCGGCCACCCATGCAAACATCCAGCCTAGCAAGCATTTGCTTGCGTGTCAGGCTGGTCTGATCCTTGTCCGGCAACTGCATCACCATGCCGAGGGCCATTCCACGAGGAACAATTGTGGCCTTATGAACTGGCATTGCACCATCAGTGTAGATTGCAACAAGAGCATGGCCACCCTCATGGAACGCTGTAGTTCTCCTGTTCTCTTCAGAGATCACTGCTGACTTCCTTTCGCTGCCCATTGTGATCTTGTCCTTCGCATATTCGAGATCAGCCATTGTGACAGATTTAGCCCCATCCATTGCTGCCTTGACTGCAGCTATGTTCACAAGGTTCGCGAGATCTGCACCTGAGAAGCCAGGGGTAACTCTGGCTAAGATCATAAGATCTACATCCTCTCCCTTCAGGATCTGCACAAAAACCATTTCAAGGGACTTACTACTGCATAAACAATGAAGATTAATAGTATAAAAATTTTAGTTTCGATAGATGAACATCCTATGACAAAGATATATTGGACACTACATGTTAAAAGTTCAATCAACTTCACCAACACTCCCAAGTTGTTGTGACGATTGAGGATTGTTATTTTATAACATTTCTGCATGTCGAACGCATTCATGGGCCGAAGCTGACTCACATAGTGGTTTCTCCTTTTTCGTAGATATGTTTAAATATGTGGCCAATCGGATTGTTAAAAATCCCTTATACCGTGCTGAATCTCCAGAATTGTAGTGATGGTTGAAGGGTTATACTTTCAAATTTTAACACTAACAAAACTAACCAAGAAGAGCATGAACCGGTGACATACAGTAACGGATAGGAAAGTTACAAGATCTAGAATGTAAGGAAAGAAAATGGGTACCTTTGACATGTGAGATTCTAGAATCTGCCGTCGACCTTCCACATCTGGATTGGGAACAACAACGTTACGGTCAAAACGCCCAGGTCGGATCAGTGCTTTATCCAATGACTCTGGGAAATTAGTAGCAGCAATGACAATGATCCCCTCATTCTGCTTAAAACCATCTAGCTCAACCAACAACTGATTTAGGGTCATCCTCATGTATTGTTGGTCCTTGGGATTGCGGCGTCCACCAATTGCATCAATCTCATCGATGAAAATAATGCAAGGGGATCTTTTCTTTGCAGCAGCAAATAGATCTCTTACTCTCCTAGCTCCAACACCCACATACACCTCCTCAAACTCACTACCACTGCATGAGAAGAAAGGAACACCAGCTTCTCCTGCGATAGCTCTTGCTAACATAGTCTTCCCTGTGCCAGGTGGGCCAACAAGCAAGACACCCTTTGGAAGTTTTCCACCAAGACGAGTGAAACGCTGGAACGAGCAACAAAATAAACATAAGAACATAGATAAAGGAGTAACAAAACTGATATTGAGACCCCAATGCTTTTTAATGAGGCAAAAATAATATAGATCAATTAAAATTTAGAAGAATGTAGATTTATATAGTTTCAGTTAATCTAGAAAGTGATTCTAATAGAGTGCCTAGAAAATAATGTGGTGGTTTTCGAAAAGAAATATGTATCTAGTATAGCACGTATATTGATGGATATGTATGGTAGAGTAACAATTGGGGTGAGAACAAGATAAAGGAGAGACAACTCTTTTTTATTACCATAGACTTACAACCCTTAATATCTGCATTGGTGAAGGACCAACTTTATGAACATATAAAACGTCTCATGGTGTGTGTTACTTGTTGATTATGTACAATTAATTAATGAGATCAGGGAGGAGATAATCTATAAAGTAGAAAGGTCGAAAGAAGCTTTTCGAATTTAAAGGATTCAGAATTACTAGCACAAGATCCTAATGCAACATACTTTTAGTAAAAATGTGGAGTAATGAGCGTACAGTACATATTGTGTAGTCACCCTAATTTTTCACTTAATAAAAAATATAATAGTATATTTAGTGCTTATTTAATGTACTGAGTTTAAGTATATATCAAACCATGAAATAATATATTACAGAAGGCCATTTTATGCATATGATAGCTGTATCTATAATAACATATGTAATTACAATTAGTTGAGGGATGTTACTGAAGAATGTGAACTTAAATAAAGTCAAAACAAACACTGACCTATCTATATCCGCAGCCTCAACAGGCAAACACACAGCTTTCCTCAATGAGAAACAAAAGGAAAATCTAAAGTCTAAACCTAGTTACCCCTAGTCATAAAGAAAAGAATGAAATATTATTTTATTAGGGTTTGTAGATTCCTGACAAGCTGGCTTCAGTTTCATTCCCGCGCTCTTCGATATCTATCTCCGGAGATCGCAGCCATACTTCGATCTCGATAGGGTAAGTTGTCTATAAATTTATTACTTATTGTATTAGCGTTGCTTCTTGGCCAAGTCTTCACCTACCTAGTTGGGTCTTGTACGATAGTTGATGCTAAACTTCGCCACATGAAACACCTTTCTGGAGCATACCTTTGAACTGTACATATGCATAAGATTACTAACCATGAATTAAATTCCTTGTTGAAGAGATAAATGCATACAAGTTCGGTTATTTGTTTCAGACTTCAGAGGTTAGGTTGCTTATTAAGTTTGAATACATAGGGGGACAAACAAGTATACTAGGTTAAAATAAAAATGTAGAGTGCAGTTTATCTAGTATATTAATTAGTTCTTCTTTGCTTTAGCATATAGCAGCGGGATGTTATATACTGATGAGTATGTGCATTATTCTTTAGGGATTTTCGCAGAAGCTTCGTGAGTCGAATTTGGATCGTCTTTCAGGTTACGGTAAGTGGTGATTTATGCATTGTGCACTATGCAGTTTTTCATCAGAAGTTATCCTATGTATGTGTGAAGCTATTCTGTGATTAGTTATATAGTTTTATATGATTTTGCTCGAGTATCTGTTGTTGGTTTAATCGTGTTTTATGATGACACAAGTATTCAGTTTATTTCTTTAACGACAATCATGTCTTTTTCACATAGTAGTAGGTTGATTGAGATGCATGTGGTTTGATTTTCACCATTGGTTTGCCTTTGGTTCTTTTATAAAGAATTTGGTTGTATGAACTTTTGTTCATTTATTGAAAACCTATGCATCTAAATGTCAATATACTAATATATGTCGAAAATAAGTAAGTTCATCTAAACAGGGCTCATGTGTCCCTATGAGGTTTTCATTAGCGCTACAAACTCAAATTTTGGGTCTCACCGTCTAGAAACCATAGGCTTAATGCTTGTGGGGTTACCAAGTCAACAGGAGTAGGAGGTGTTGACCGTACTAAGACCTAGCCTGCTTATTTTACATTGCATGAATTTATATTTTTAAAATGTCACATCAAGTTTAAAAGTTCATTGATGATTTTATAGTCTTAATATTTTGCTCATAAAAAATTATGGGTTTCGCCGAACCAAAGTTTAATGTATAAATTTATCCACTTATTGAATTCACATGAGTTGTGAACTCATGTGTTTTATTCACCTTTTTCAGAGTGTTCTAGACTAGATGGAGTTGGAGAGCCTCATAATTCTTCACAAGGATTGAGTAAGCTGGCTAGTCTTTGATTAATTGCACAACATTTTTTTAGGGAAGGGTAGACAAATATTTTGAATTTTTTTTATATGTTGAACTTTAAAAGATTTTGCCATTTTGGTACAAGGAGATTTTCTCCTGTAGACTAAATTTTAGCTCAAGATAAAGAGGACATTCATTCATTTTATTGATAGGATTGACGTATATCTCTATTATGAAAATTTTTAATTCATGATAAATGGAAAATTTTGTGGTTATTTAATAAATGTAGATTATTGGGCAAATTTTAGCGGGTTTAGACCGGCTCCAATTTTCCTTCGAGGTCCGAATTTAAGGTCGCGACATATTGACGAACAAGAAATATTTAAGAGCAATCATTTTCATTATTTTAATCATTATGATGGTTAGATTGAGCATGATGTAGTTCATCAAATCAAATCGATATAGTTAAAATGGGGACGTGCTTTGGGAGTCTTATGTGACCATAAAATATCAATAAGATAGAAAAAAAATTATATGACAATAATTACACTAGCAATGCTTTATGGACAAAATGCTAGGCAACTGAAAACATGTAAAAGAACAAGTGGATCATAAATGAGAATGTTACACAATCTTGTGGATGTACACTAAGGGATAGGATAAGAATTGAATGCTCGGAGAAGGTTAAAGGCTGCTCCTACTAAGGCTAAAATGAGAGACAATTGATTGATATGAAGGCTCTGTTTGGCAAAACTAGCTGAAAGCTGCGAGATTATAGCTGAAAGCTGTTAAGCTAGCTGAAAGCTATGAAATTGTAGCTGAAAGCTGTTAGCTGTGTAGCTAGCTGATTGACTAGAGCTATTTGGCAAAAGTAGCTGTACAACTAGCTTAAGTTTGTTAAATGACTAAAAAAGACATGCAATATTATTGATATAAAATTAGAATTATTAGGGGTAAAAACGGAAGACAAAAATTGACAGCTCCTTCCCAAAGACAAACGCTACTTGAGGTAGCTTTTCAAAAGCTACTTGCAAAAGACACAATCTCTAAAATAATCTCTTACTATTTTTGGTCACCAAACAGCTCTATTAGCTTATTGACCAAGTCAATAAGACACAAGCTCTTAGATAAGACACTTTTTTTGGTTGCCAAACAGTGCCGAAGTAACTAAACTAATTTAAGTACCCAATGTTTTAATTTTGAGAACCAATTTTTTTATAGATACAAAAAGAAAATAGATCAATTAGATGTTATAAGATTCAGCAATGGGTAACATGGACCACTTCCACCCCCTGTGTGTGTATGGGTGTAATTTGTGACATACACGTGTAAGTTCATGATTACACATGACCACATGACCCTCAGGGTAAGACAATAGTTGGAAAATTTACGAATTTAGACACCCTCCTTCACCTAAAAAAAAGTATGCATAAGGCCAACATCACATAACAATATCTTGAACAATGCAATGTAGTATGTACATATGTACATATGTACAAGTAATGCGATATACTTGGCTCTACTTCTCAACACATATATAGTGATTGGCTCTTCAAAATAAATATTCATTCTGCTCAAGTTGATTCTTATCAGTTAAAGTGAATAGAAAGTAATGAATTTGAGTTATTTTCAATTTTCTTACCTACGCATCAACTAAGCCAAAAAAAGAAGGGGAGGGGGGGGGGGGGAT
>NC_033801.1:8404733-8405824 GCF_001876935.1 Asparagus officinalis | reverse complement strand
CAACTGAAAGTAGCAAACTTTATGAGGTTTACATGTCAAATTTAGAGCGACTAAACAACAACAACAACAACAAAGCCTTTATCCCAAATATCGTGGTTGGGTTACTAAATTGAATTTGCAAGGACTAGACAAGTGAGTAGCAGATTACTTAGACATATGATCTTGGAGGTCAAAATCCCAGTAAAATGTGGCATGCAAGGTTCTAAAAGTGCATAGATCTAAGAAACAAGTAGCTGGCACAAGAGATTACTTCAAAAGCAAATTGCTCGAACAAGAGTAATGTCAATAGAACATACATATATAGTAAAAAGAGTTTTATACATGTTTGGGCATCTGAACGCCCGAAAATAAAGGATTATGAATATCCTAAAGTTTTAATCTACAATAGATATCCATGACTCTACAAAAGGAATAGTCCTTGGCTAACCAACTTTTGACAGAGTAACTCAATCCATCTCATGTCTTATATTGAACAGTATAATGATATACACTTGTACAGCATATGCAACAACAAAAACAAATAATGTGAACAAAGTGTCGTGCTATATATATATGGCATGTGTCCAAGAAGTGCTCGACGAATACCCCCAAATTATATTATATAGTTGTGGCACGCTTGAAAATTGTTCGACATGTATCAAACAAGTGTCTAAGGTAGTGTCTCTGAGTCTCCAACCGACATGGGCATTGCCGCATTGGCCTATCACATATGTACAAATACAACTTTATAAAAGGACTTTTTCTGCCACATAAATTTAGATTAAGGATCAAATATTCAAATTTTCAATTATTATACTCCAAACCACAGATAACTTGCTAATTTGACCCCTGATTTCGTTTACCTGGTACATAAACATGGAATTTAAAAATAGTTCTATTTTAACAGTTGAAGGAATAACATCAAAATAATTTGAGATTTAGTTTTTAAGCACTTAAATATAAGTTGACATGAAAAAAGTGGATATTGCAACTTTAATGTTCCATCAATACATCTAGTTTTTAATAATATAAAATGATGTGAATCAACTTGAAGGGAATAAATATTCATGTCCTGTTTAAGGATTTCCTTCCAAATCCTATCCAGCTTCCTA